>NC_059362.1:28164325-28464325 GCF_019703515.2 Myxocyprinus asiaticus
TGCGTAACCTCTGTTCCCTGATGGAGGGAACGAGACGTTGTGTCGATGTAGTGACACTAGGGGTCACTCTTGGGAGCCCGAAACACCTCTGGTCTTTGATAAAAGGCCAATGAAAATTGCAGAGTGGTATTTGCATACCACTCCTCCGGACATACGGGTATAAAAGGAGCTGGTATGCAACCACTCATTCAGGTTTTGTGCTGAGGAGCCATGACAAGGTCCCGGTCATTTCAGCGGGTAGTTCAGCATTGTGGCAGGAGGGACACAACGTCTCGTTCCCTCCATCAGGGAATGGAGGTTACGCGATGTTCCCTATCTGTCACTCACTCGACGTTGTGTTGATGTAGTGACACTAGGGGTCCTAACTGTGTTACGTGAACTGGCGGTGTGTGACGGGCAGACCACTGTGTGCCTCACAGCCAGCGCACCAGGCTGACACGTAACCTCCCCCAATGCTGTTATGAGTGTTGAACGGCCCTTTGGGGACAAGATGACTGCCCAAAAGATAAAGACAGGTTAGCCCATTCGTGGCCTCTTATCCTCTTCTTTTTTTTCCTCTCACCCCCAAAAAAAGGAATTAACCGACTGGGGGGGGGGGGGGATTTTGAGTGGAAATACGTCACATGGTCTTGCTGAGCTTTGTTGGAAGTATGTCATGTGGAGAAGTCCCATGGTAGGTCCTACCCTAAGGGGGAGGAGTTTCTACAAACATGGTGACTGGGGCAGAGGGGCCTCTGCCCAAGGAAGATGCAGTTTACCAACAGAGATACAAATTAGCGGAAGATATACGTCGCATGGGGTTACCTATGGGGAACCACCACATGCGGAGCACCTACCCCAGTACAGGGCTTAGTTAGCACATGTACTGAGCCGGCAGCGAGTTTCTACGTGAACTCGTCTGCCACAGGGCTCGGAGGAAATCATCCAGGGAACACAGTTTGTGTAAGGTAGCGGCATTTTCGTCCTTCACCGAGGTGAAGTGGATGCTGCTGAACCTGGGCGGACGCCTGGTGAACTGAATCGCGTAGCCGAGTCAGATGGTCCGGACCAGACATCGCGACAGGTTGGAAAGCGCAAGCCACGCGTCCAAGCTCCATGCGAGCGGGACCAAGGGGACAATCTCATCAGACATACCGGCGGGTGGGGCCACGTGGCGAGGCGAAGCCAGAGGTGCCACGCCGTGCCGTGGCCATTCTGAGTTCAGGATATCAAAGCACTTACCTGGCTCCTTGTGACCACCCCCGGAACAGCCTGGGACAGGGGAGGAAGAGGCCTGTCCTCGTGATCCGTGGAGAATCGGGGGCGGATTTGTGCCACAGCTGGGCACGCAGGGGTGGGGAGACCGCTGCTGGAGCGCCGAACCTGCAAAAATGGAATGGTGGACGGTGGTCGTGATGACGGCCGTGCACGCCGGGTATGTGACCCAGGTAACAAGGAAACCGCTCTTGCTGAACTCTTGGGTACCGCAGCCACTTGGGCATGCGGCGCAATTAAATGCAAAGGTAACAAAAGATTCTCCTCCCGGCCCTCCACCGGGGGGTGGAGTGGTCTGCTTACCAGCTCCAGAGCAGTGGGTTTCGTTGTCCCTGGGTCGCCCGTCTCAGGGGTGCTTCAAAGCCTTTCGCGGGTTCTTGGCGGCCGACCATGAGACGGGTGGCATCTGCTTCCTGCGGTGGGCTCCACGCCGGGGCCAGGCCACAGGGGGACACCCTTGGTGATGAGCAGACGGGGTGCGGGAACTTGAGCCGCGCCGGGGCAGGATGTGCTGGATAGCCTCTGTCTGCTGCTTCACCGCTGAGAACTGCTGGCAAAGTACTTGACAGTGTCGCCGAACAGGCCAACCTGGGAAATGGGGGCAGCAAGGAAGTGTGCCTTGTCGGCCTCTCCCATCTCGACCAGGTTGAGCCAAAGGTGGCGCTCCTGGACCACCAAGGTGGACATCGCCCGCCCGAGAGACCGCGCCATGACCTTCGTCGCCCGGAGAGCGAGGTCGGTCGCCGAGCGCAGCTCCTGCATAAATCCGAGGCAGAACTATCCTCATGCAGTTCCTTTAGTGCCTTGGCTTGGTGGACTTGCAGGAGAGCCTTTGCGTGCAGAGTAGAGGTGGCTTGTCCAGCGGCACTGTAGATTTTGGCCGTCAGGGATGACGTAAACCTACAGGCCTTGGACGGGAGCTTTGGGCGCCCGCACCAGGTGGCGGCGCTCTGTGGGCATAGGTGCACCGTGAGCACCTTATCCACTGGGGGATTGCCGAATAGCCCTTGGCCGCCCCACCATCGAGGGTAGTGAGGGCGGGGAGCTGAAAGATCGGGACCAGGCAGTAAAAGGTGCCTCCCATGACCTTGTCAGCTCCTCGTGCACTTCCAGGAAGAAAGGAACTGGGGCGGGGGGTGGCTGTGGGCGGCGCCACGAGCCCAGGAACCAATCATTGAGCCGCAAGGGTTCAGGGGAGAGCGGAGGGTTCCACTCTAGCCCGACGCTCGCAGCTGCCCGGGAAAGCATGTCCATCATCTCAGCATCAGCCTGTGACTGGGCGACCGCACCCGAAGGGAGGAGCCCAGCTGAGGCTTCCACGTCCGACTGGACGAGCCCGCTCTCCGATGCTGTGCTCGAGAGCTCATCACCTTCGCGGGCTCCAAATAAGAGGTCGAACTCACCATGAGACGAGTCGGCGGACTCATCCGGAAGCCCGATCGGGGCAGACGAGCATGCTGGGAAATGGGAGGTCCGTGGGGGGATACCTGGCGGAGGTGGTTCCATTGGGGTCCCCAAATTGCCCCCAGTGCTAGCTGCGCTGGCCTCATACCCATGGGTAGAAGGACCGAGGTGGGGAGCCTCTGGGGTGGCTTGTTTTCTTACAAAGGCAAGCCGTGACCGCATCGTTGCCATGGACATGTTCTTGCAATGAGTACATGACCCATCCACGACGCTGTCTCTGTGTGGGCAGCGCCCAGACACGAAAGACAGTGATCGTGGCCGTCAGAAGGCGAGAGATAATGACCACAACCAGGAATAACACACAAACAGAAAGGCATCTTTAAAAAGACACGTCTTTAAAAAGACGTTCCGTGTGTGCCGCTCTTTTAAAGAAATATACTTTTTTAGAGAAATATACTCTTTTATTTTTGCCGAAGTGCCCCAGGCGTTCTCTGCAGTGCACCAGTGCAGAGGGGGGAGAAGCCTCTGAAATGCACTGTCAGATCCAGCAGAGGTGAATGAACAGCCGTGGGAATTCAGCTCAGTGAGCATCGACCGTTCGGCTCTGAAGAGAAAATCTGAATGAGTGGTTGCATACCAGCTCCTTTTACACCCATATGTCCGTGGGAGTGGTATGCAAATACCACTCGCCAATTTTCATTGGCCTTTTATCAAAGACCAGAGGTGTTTCGGGCTCCCTCGGGTTGATGCATATGAGACTGCTTCAGCACTGGCTACAGACTCGAGTACCAAGGTGGGCATGGCACCACGGCACCCGGCGTGTGACCATCATGCCACAGTGCCATCAGACTTTCAGCCCTTGTTCGGACCTGGCATTTCTACGGGCAGGTGTTTCCCTAGAGCAGGTCTCAAGGCAAGTCGTGGTCATGACAGACACCTCGAACTCGGGCTGGGGCACCGTGTGCAACGGGCAGGTAGTCTCGGGGCTCTTGACGGGGCCCTGACTCCTTTGGCACATCAACTGCTTAGAGTTGCTATCGGTGTTGCTGGCCCTGAGGAGGCTCCGGCCGTTGATTCAGGGCAAGCATGTGTTTGTCCGGACCGACAACACAGTGACTGTAGCGTACATAAACCGCCATGGCGGTGTACGCTCGCGTCGCATGTCGCAACTCTGCGAGCCACTCACCTTCCAGGCATCCTCAACCGTGCAGCGGACGTGCTCTCACAGCAGGTAACGCTCCATGGGGAGTGGGGACTCCACCCCCATGTAGTCCAGCTGGTTTTGGAGAGATTTGAGGAGGCGCAGGTAGACCTGTTCGCCTCCCAAGAGTCCTCTCACTGCCCCCTCTGGTACTTCCTGTCCGAGGCCCCCCTCGGCGCGGATGCCTTGGCACACAGCTGGCCTCGGGGGCTGCGCAAGTATGCGTCTCCTCCAGTGAGCCTCATTGCACAGACTCTGTGCAAAGTCAGGGAGGATGAGCAGCAAGTCCTGTTCATTGCGCCGTACAGGCCCAACCAGACTTGGTTCTTGGATCTGATGCTCCTGGCAGTAGCACCTCCCTGGCTCATTCCCCTGAGGCAGGACCTTCTCAGGGGCAGGGCACACTCCAGCACCTGTGGCCAGACCTCTGGAATCTCCACGTCTGGCTCCTGGACAGGACGCGGAAGACCTAGCAGGTCTACGAGGCGGCTGTATGCCTTGAAGTGGCGTCTCTTCGCGAACTGGTGTTCTTCCCATGGGGAAGACCCACAGAAGTGTGCCGTTGGGTCTGTGCTGTCTTCCTTCAGGAAGGGCTGGGGAGACGGCTGTCTCCCTCTACCCTGAAAGTGTATGTGGCTGCCATAGCAGCTTATCATGATACACTGGATGGGAGACCCTCACGACAGTGTAACCTGTTCAACAGGTTCCTCAAAGGCACGAGGATGTTGAATCATCCTAGACCACGCCTGATTCCCTTTTGGGTTCTCTCTGTGGTCCTACCTGTGGTCCTAATTTTATTAACTCAACCCCCTAACCTAAATCCTGACCTTGAATTTAACCGTCAATGGAGTAAAATTTAATTTTAGAGCGAAAAAGCAACCTCTGAATAGCACTCACCATTGTTTAGGTGAACGCAATTACTTCCTTGTACAACAGTAATTGAGGTTGCTTGTACAACACGCTATCAGTAGTGCTAGAAAAGAAGGTGGCCAGTCATGGAAAGGATGCAAAATGTCTGATGGAGAATCCCACTTGTCAATAATTCTGCATTATGGGAATGATTTCAGGGTGCATGAACTTTCGGAAGCAACGTGTCGAATTCCGGTGTGACCATGTTGACCATTTGAAGATTTAAGTTTCAAAAAGCACCAATAGCTTCTCTTCTCTGTCCTCCTTTCCACCGTTCTGTTTTTGCCTTCATGATCTGAATGTTTATTTCACCCACAAATCAATGGCCTTTGAGAGTGTCTCATATAAACCTAGCCAGTATATGTTATGAGCTGTTATATGCATTTTGAAAGCAGTTTTTATTGGGCTGTGTGTTTGCTGTTGCTTTGCAACCATCATTTAATTTCCCAAATGTTCTGTCACATTAACTAAGAAACAGCTCTGCTTGGCTTTGAAGAGATCGGCAACATGCCCTCCTGCTGGTAAACAATAAGCCTCTGCGTGGCTGTTGTGCAAGTTTACTGTACGTGTGTTTGATTAATTTCTCTCACTCCTAAATTAGCTCTTCCATTTCTATGTATATTTATTTATATATACACATGTAAACAAGGAAACCAGACAGTCTCAGAATCTGTGTGGGTTGGTTTGTGTGCATGTGCTTGTGTATTTACAAATGTTTGAGTTTGGCTTTCCACTGATGAGAACCCTCATGAGTCAGGCTCCAATTTGCTGTCCATAGTGAAACCAGGAAGCAACAAAACTCTCAAGATCAATGAGCATGGCGGCAGCAGGAAGAGGAGGGGCCAGAGCTGCCCAATGAAAGCCGGGCCTCAGGGAGCAGCAACTGACGCAAACCAGGAAGCCACCTGATGTGACTGGGGTCAGATAAATGCAGCAGCCGTGGCCACGGAAGAACAGGTGCTTCCTCCAAGCTTGCTCCCTTCTTCAGCCATGTCATATTCAGCTTTTCCCAGCCACTCCTACTCTCTTCTCTGTGTGTGTGTATGTATGAGTGGAGCTGTTAAAGGAACAGCATCCTCGGGTGGCGCAAGATGAAGGACAGTGCACGCACCCAGGCCAGGAAACACTGCACTGCCCCAGCTGTTTTTGTTTTTGTCAACCCGTTTCCATATACAGCGGGTATACACACAGTGTAAACACATTTAATATAAGAAAAAGAAAAACTCGATCAGGACTACTTTTGAAGGGCACCAAGGTATCTGAGTCATTGTAGGGGGAGGCACGTATGCAGCCCCTCCATGGCCATATGCACACATTTGGAACTCGTTAAACTCCTGACCTGAGAACAGCACTACAACTGAAGACAGACCACCACTGCTGATTCAGTGCTCATAGACGAGACATTTTCCTGAGCTCACTGAAGACTCAGTGCTCATGTGCAAGTGAGTGGGAATACCTCATGCCATTGATTGGAACTGCAGGCCCCTCTACCCCTGGTCTCCATTCTTAATCATTGCTAGAATACTACAAGCATTCTTACAGATGTCCATCCCCCCCCCCCCCACAAAGAGAGGTTTGGAAAGGTTATTACCTAGACACCTGATGGATCACAGACTTGATAAGAATGCTTTTTCAAATAAGTGCAGATAAAGTAATGTATTTTTTTCATTAGTAAGGATTAAGAACATAGATAAGCAAATTATGGAATTTTATAAATAAAGTGTGCAGAGAAATCACAGCCACACATGCTCACACATTCACTCATATAACTTTTCAGTGAGGTAACTTGCCAGGTGACAATATGGATTATTTTAGCAGAACATTGAAAACACAAAAATGGAGGGAAAGCAAGAATGAGAGAGACTGCCTTGTGGAACAGCCAACCGTTTTTCATGATAAGGATTTCTCATTGTTTATGCAGCAAGACAGCTTGATTGAAAAAAAAAATAGCCAGCAGCTGACCTGCAAAGTTGTTTTGCAGTGATATAATGCCTGTTCACTCTTTGTTGTGTGGGTATCAGTTGGCGACTGTTGAAGGGGGGCATGAGTAGTGTTCCCCTTTTGTTTGTTTTCAATGGCTCATAAACAGTCTGCATAAACCGATAGAAAAAGGCCAGCTTCCCTTTTGCACTCTGTGCGGCTGATTCCTCGTTCACACTCCTTGGGCCCTACAACTATGGGATTGTTTTGAGCTGTCCAGCGAGGAAGGAAGCCAGTGTGAGAAAGTGGCTGTTTTTTTGGAGTGGACAGGATTTGGCCTCATCGCGCGCGGTTCCTCTTTTTGCCGGCTGAAACAATGCAGTGGCGTCACACCCCTCGACTGGTGCTCGGTGTTTCACATGGAAAAATGTTCCCAGAATTCCGCTCCCAGGCTCAGAGGTAAGGCTGGGAATGGAGGGAGGGAATAAGAGCAAAGGAAATGGAGAGCCAGAGAGGGACAGGAATACAGAAAGAGTGAGAGAGAGAAAAAGAGATGTATGGGTGGAGAACTGATCAGAATTGACCAGTGGTCACATGTAACACTGAGTCCATGTATCCATGGAAACACTCAGCCGGAGACTGTGGGAAAGGTGCTTGACTTCCAGGAAGGTTGTACACAGATCAGCAATTAAACAACACCTCATCAGCCTTGAGGACCTTCAATAGCTCCTACTCACTAAATAGAAAGCCTCTTTAACACTACTTTCCTCATAAAGGAACATTAAAAGCCTCTTTTTCATGTGCAATTGGCACGCAAATATAATTTCTAATTGGGGGAAATAAAGTGGGAAGCGGCATGGCTGAGTATGCCTGGAACTGTTTAATGAGAAGCAAATGAGGCTGAGTTTGACCTTGAGCTGTTCTGGACAGCCAGTCTAGCTCAAAGCCCTGCCAGCACTACATACTACAGCCAACCCTCTCTGTATTTGCAACAGTACAGCAAAGAACTAGGAAATAATGAAATCATGCGCCATCTGCCCAGGATCCGTTATAATACTGTTGCAGCTTAATAAGCTACCAAATTAATACTGGATGAAAAACTAATCAAGGTGATTTGGCAACTCTAAAAAGTTTTGTCTGATCAAATGAAATGAGCTCAACAGCAAGGAGACTTAAACACTCTTCCAAAATACCTTGCTGTCTAATGCATACACTGGCAGCAACTCTGTGGGCCACACAAATAACACTCCACAGGGGAGACTTGACTTGCTTTTTATTTCATTAGAGACAAAACACTCAATTCGATTCTCTGAGCATAAAAATACAAAGCACCCAAAAATATTTGGTAAAATGATTTTTAATTATACTGAATTATACTATACAATGTTTTTAACAATACTTTACAATATTGAATACAAATTTGTTTTACCTCATCTGTCATCTTCCATTATTTCACTGTTAAGGATACATGCAATTCTACCTTAAGGCACTTATGTACTTCTAGCAAAATCGATGAAAGAACAATGTCATTTGAAATGTCATTTCAAACTAAATATGGGAAGGTGTTTTAGATTATTTTTATTTTATTTATTTTTTTGCGGGGGTTTAAAACTGCTTGCCAGCTCTTGAATGCCTTCTTACTGCCATTGGTCCATATAATTGGTGGGTGACACGGTTCTTCACCAACATCTTTTCTGGTTGATTTCTTCACTTAGTCGAGATCAGTCAACATGAACACAATGGAGTGCAGAGTTGTTGAGCTGGTGCAAACTTAACTACATCTGTATGATCGTTCGCATAGAGACATCTTCCAGACCATTTTAAAGATAATGTTATTTTTTTGTCAGATTTTTAATATCAGATTTTTATAAGAAAACTTCAGCTCTGTAGGTCCTCACAATGCAAGTGAATGGGTACCAATATTTTGAAGCACCAAAAGGATATAAAGGCAGCATAAAAGTAATCCATAAATCTCCAGTGATTAAATCTATATCTTCTGAAGAGATATGACAAGTGTGGGTGACAAACAGATCAATATTTAAGTTTTTACTATAAATTTCATCTTTTACTTTCACTTTCTTCTTTTGTTTTTGGCGATTCACATTCTTTGTGCATATCGCCACCTACTGGGCAGGGAGGAGAATTTATAGAAAAGAGGGCTTAAATATTGATCTGTTATATTGCTTCTAAAGATACAGATTTAACCGCTGGAAACTTATGGATTACTTTTATGCTGCCTTTATGTGCATTTTGGGGCTTCAAAATTTTAGTACCCATTCACTTGCATTGTGAGCACCTACAGAGATATTCTTCTAAACATATTTGTTTGTGTTCAGCAGAAGGAAGAAAATCATACACATCTGGGATGGCATGAGGGTGAGTAAATGAAAAGAGAATTTTCATTTTTGGGTTAACTATCCCTTTACGTCCACAAATGTCTCTGAAATACAATATCAGATAGTAACTGGTGCATATTATGGCCACGTTTAGCATGTTAGCATTAGCATTAGCATAGTGAAACCAAAATGTAAATATGACACATTACACAATATCTACTACCAGGGTTGGGAGGGTTACTTTTGTAATGTATTCCACTACAGATTACAGAATACATGCTGTAAAATGTAATTTGTAACATATTCCGTTAGATTACTCAAGGTCAGTAATGTATTCTAAATACTTTGGATTACTTCTTCAGCACTGGTAGATTTTTTCACTTGTTTTGACTATAAAAACTCTGCCAGTGCAGTAAGACAAAATACATGTTAAAAATACATTCTCTGAAAAATCTAAATATCTTATGCAGTGTTGTTTCTAAAAAAGGATACATCTAATTGATCTTGTTTTAAGGATTTTTAGATGTTTTTACAGGAAAACAATACAAAAATTATTATCAAGAATACGATTTTTGTCCTAATATCAAAGGTCTTACTAGAAAAAAGAAATTATGATCCAACGTGAATTTTCTTGATAAAAAAAATATGATCGTGCCTGGTAACATGTGCATGTAAAATGGCTAGAAATAGCATTTTAGCTTAGCGTAAAGCTGACAATTTACACAAGGTTTATTTCTATTTCTTCTGCTCCAAACTTACTTCAAACTACTTTGTCTGCTCGTATGAATGTAACACATCATAAGAAAGTGTTTCACAGCTGTTCAAAAGCACTTTGGATCACATCATTTATATGTATAAATGTTTTCCATCTGAAAGGACTAAATATTAAATGAAACAAATGACAATAAAATGCAAAAGTAATCTCTTCAGTAATCAAAATACTTTTTGAATGTAACTATTCTAATTACCAATGATTTAAATTGTAACTGTAACTTATATTTTGTATTTTAAATGCGTAATCCTGTTACATGTATTCCGTTACTCCCCAACCCTGTCTACTGCATACAGCATATATTACTTTTAATCATGAAACAGTGATTAAAACAGTTTCTTTTATTGATCTCATGTGTATTCTTTTCAAAAAGAGGCAAGTAGGAACTGATAACATGTTGTGATGTCACATTGGTTAATGTGTTACATGTAGTCTGTTGACAGGACAGTATGTGTCTCATATTTAAATGCTCCTCTAAATGCCAGCCCCAGCAGTTTGGGCAGTGTCCGAATGTTGCAAGCAGTGTACTGGTGCTCTACTGTTTCAACCTTCTTTCTAGCTCTGAGTGAAGAATGAAAAAGAAATTCACTTTGAGTGTTTTGGAGCCTTTAGAATTCTGAATCTTAGGAGATACCAAGAGATATCTTAGGAGGCAGCATAATTAAATTGCGTAACTTTTGGAACATCCTTTGTGTCTGTGAAGCCTTAAAATGCTGTCTCTGTAGGAAGTTAACTAGGTTTTGGAAGTGAATATTAGTATGATATTGATCCCAGTGTTATTTTCGTTAGCGAAAACTAAATGAAAACATGGTTGGAAAAAACTGATACTAAACTAAAACAATTTTTCATAACTCCAAAACTAACTGAAATGAATAAAACAATTACCTCAAATTTATTTTGAGGTTTAGGTTTTGATACACAGTATATTACAAAATTTGAAACCTTTACAATTTGCTTTCATTAAAGATGAAAATGCCACTAGATAGCAGCAACAGAGGAATGCCCAGAGAAAATGATCGATGTTAAACATTTAAATGATATCTGTTTAAAAAAAAAAAAAGTTTTAATTGGCAGCCATAAAATACTAAAACTAAAATAAACACTAACAGCACAGAAAATAGGAAACACTGAAAAAAATAAAAAACGAAATAAAAAAAATAAAAACTATAAAAACCCTGAATTAAATCCTCACCAAAACTCAAATCCCAAATAACACTTATGAAATAACACATTTATATCACATTTCTAAAGGACGGATGAGCTGTCATCACTTCCCCATTACCAAAATTCACACCAGTGCCTAACGTAAAGGTTCATATATTTCACTATGTAAAGTTGCTTATGTAACGAAGCACTGCATGAAGTGCTTGCCAAGCAATCACACGGCAACAGATGCTGGGAAAGAGAGGAGCTTATAAGACCAAATACATCAACGATGAAATGTGTGAAACATGGACCTATGCCAGATTGCCCGGGTATATGCATCATTAATACACCCCCAAGCAACCCTTTGTACGTTCACATGGGCAGCCAAAAGCACCATGTGTATTCTGTGTTTGTAAGGGCTCTCCTGCGGGAGTTATGGAGGTGTTATGATACTGCACTGCTAAAATGTGGTGTTGGTAGGTCTGGTAAGGGTAGGGGGAAGTGTGATCTGTTCTCTGTGGGCCTTCAATTACTACCATTCTTCCTGCTGCTATTTGAAGACTGAGATTCACTAGCACCACACTGTGAGACTAAAGAACCAAATAGACTGTGGTAATGTGGTAGGCAGCAGGCAATGAGGGTAAGAATGATTACAGCTAGCGCTAGGCAAGGCCTTAGTTGAGGGGGGATGCGAGAAGATGCCATCCCCCTTGTTGCAAGAAATATCAAAATGCATCCCCCCTTGTAAAACCACCATCCCCCCTTACCATCCCCATTATATCAATTGTGTCATGTATTAATTAGAACTAATAATGCAAGTAAAATATTTAATATTTACATAAATTTAATACGTTTGATAAATAACAGACTTTAAATACAGGCGATTTGCCGGTCAGAATTAGATTTCGACATGTGTGAAGTTGCCAGATTTCTATAGGTCAGATCTGGACACTTGTACAGTTTGGATATATGCTGCCAGGGTAACACTTTAGTCCCGTAATCTGGCAACCTTAAGCATGCGAGCTCTCTCTCCACTGCGAAAAAAGACGCCGGTGTTCTGAAAACACTGTAAAACAGGTATGTCGGAGTTTGCGATGGGTTGATTGTCCTTCCTAGTGTTCACATGAAACATACGCCACAAGTTTTCAAATGTTTCACGCACTTTCAAACATGGTCAAGTGGTAGATTAGAGTAGAAAAAATGTGTGTCTGCAGTGGGTGAACGACCTAGAAAAAAAACGTTTTCATGATCATAACGTGGATTCTTTTAACAAGATTCATCATAAAATACAATAACAGAGGGTAACAGGTGCATATTATGGCCATGTGTTCGAAGGGTCAATGAACTGATGCTCATTTTTGTCCAGATCTATTAAATTAAAAGTACATAAATAAAAAAATAAAAAAATGCAATTCACACAAACCATTTTCTTGAATACACCTCTTCTATGATGAGCATATTGATATTTTTTTTCTGGGGCTTGAAGTAAAAAATGTCTTGTGGTGTCCAGAGACAGTAAAAAAAAAAAAGTCAAAGTCTCATTAAAAGCTGAAATTCCTGAAAAAATAAATGTTGGCATGACTAGTTCAGAATAATCTTTTATTGTTATTTCTTAAAAAAATAAGCAGTGAAACAACTGTGTTTTAAAATATGATTAAAAATGCTTTTGTCCACCAAATCAAAGTCATTGGGTGTAACCAACTTGTAGGTAGTTATTTTGTTGTTTATGTTGACCATAAAAACCATAAAAAAGAGCGGACACCTATTATAATACTTTTTATTTAATGGTTACACCACATGACAATTTTAAAGTTTTTATTTTTTATTTTTTATTTTTTAAATGCTATAAAGGTTTTTCAAAAATGTATGAAACCAAATTGGACACATTGAACCAAATCTTTGACTACACCATCCCCCTTGAATTTTTTTTACAAATCAACCACTGGTGCTCGGCACGATAAAGGAGACCTCATGTGATGGCTCAAAATAATCATCACGCAGATGTTCCTGTGAGCAACCTTCTGTATTAGTAACAGGACCTAAACTGAATGGTCAAATCGTAAGGATGTGAAGCCACTCAAAAACATAACAAGTTGAGACATCAGGAAGCGGCATTCAGAGATTGGGTTGGAGGGAGAGGAGGTGGAATGAGGGAGTAGTTGGGAATTGTGAGGCAGTGGAGGAAGCTGACTCAAAGTTGCTGGGAAACACAGTAGGGGGGCTTTTGATATTCAGGCATTATCAGCAAAAACCCCGTCACAATTCTATGCAATTAAGCAGCTTCAAATTTGACAGAACACTATTAGCTACCCTGAGTGCCCCACATGGCTCCAGACAGCCCTAAAAATGTCATAGTGATACCAGGCACAGGTGTTGATGGAAGTTGCCCCCGGACAAAGGCCAGCTTTGCTGTCAAACAGTATGCATTTGTGTGTGCGTGTGTTTGAGTATTTGAGTACCTTCCCATGAAATTATTTGTGTCTTGTGCAATATTTTCAGGCATTCTTACACGCATTCCGAAACTAAGTAAACGTGACAACAACCCATAACAAAATAATGATTAAAAGCCATGGCCTGTAAGCATTTGTATGGCTCTAGAGGACTCCAGTGATGTGGCAGTTGATTCAAATCATAACTATTTACTATCAAACTGTTTTTTTTTTTTCATAACTATCAAATTGGATAAATTGTGAGCCAAAGAAAATAAAACACAATGTGTTATACAATAACTATATGTAGCTCACTTTGCCAATTCATCAAACCACTAAAAGGTAAGTCAGTACACAATAGCTCATGGCCTACACTGTGTGGGACAATCTAGTACACACAGGCTTAGTTCAGAAAAGCATAATACAATATTACTCTTACAGTTTCTGCTATATCCATTTGGATGTGTCCATATAGTAGTTCATTTAATGAACTACACTTGTCAGGGCTGCTGTGTGAACTTGAGGGGAACTGACTTCATACATCCACTAAAAATCACTTTGACACCAGATCCTTAGAAGTCGTCGGAAATGTGAAATTAGATCTGAGAAATTAGCTCTTGTTAGCGCATACCACTTGCTGTGATATTTTGTTATCTAATGCAATGACATTCAGAGATTATAAGTGTGACTCAAGGGTCCGAATGCTTTTTGGGGCCACTGTCTGTGTTGAAATCAGGAAGATCATCAGACAGTGGCCCCTATGAGTGGCTACCTTAAATACAGCCATAGACAATAAAGTGATGTCAAAGATGATCCCTTAGTCTGGAAGGCCACAGTAAACAGGATGTTTCTCACCAGCAAGCTGCATCCCATATTTGAAAGGAATCACAAGAGAGTAAGCATTCTAAAAGTGAAGCTTTAAAATTTAAATATTGAAATAGTATGTTGTACACAGACTATGCTGAGAGTAATTGTCATCAATTAATCTATTGTTTTGATTTTGCAATAAAATTTGTGTCCAGTTTAGATTGTGCGCATGCAGTACAATTGCTCAAACCGCACCATCACTCACTGCCCAACCTCCCAGACTCACTGTAAACAGTCAAGTCAGCTGTTTCCAAACATTATGAGTAAGATCTGATGATTTTTCACGAAATTTGGTCATTTTGTTAGTCCTCCAACAGATCACACTCTCTCCCTCTCTCACCCCCCTTAGTTCTATAGCCTTAAATGTGCAGCAAAACACATCAATGTCAAGACACACTGACAGGGTGTCAAACTTAAAGACTAGTTCACCTGAAAATTACTTTTGTCTTTCATGGAACACAAAAACAGATGTTACAAAGAATGTTAGAGACTGACAGCTTCAATCACCATTTACTTTAAAAAAAAAAAAAAAATGGAAATAAGGTGAATGCAGATGGATGACATGCTACGCTCATACACAGGCACTAATGCTAGAGAGCACTTCTTCACTCTGACTGAAGTGGTGATTGCAGACTATATTTAAAAACCCAGCTTTTGTGGTTTAGTAGTCATGCAAGGCCATATAGTGATTTCAATCTTTGACCACGTTTCCACCTGCTGTAAAGATGTGTTTTTGGTGATCCCACCCCAAGTGGTCAACGCTAAATACAGGTGGAAACAGGGTCCAAAATGTTTAGTTTTCGAATCACTGAAACCAAATATGGAGCTAGTCAAAAACACATGTAACCACATCTCATTTGAGGTGTGAAGTGCTAATCCATCCTGAATGCTTCTCGGACAGCATCGAAGCACCACCCCTCACCTGTCAATCAACCGCTGTGCTAAAACAAGAGTGGTTAAAACTTTGCCGGTTTTGTGCGGCTTTAAAAGGAATAAACCATCCGATCTGACCGTTTGAAAAAGATAATATACATATATATGCATGAGAACTTAACAGATCTTCTTCAGTGTATATGATATCATGCAGAGACACAAACTGTGTTGGGGAGTAATGGAATACATGTAACGGGAATACGTATTTAAAATACAAAATATAAGTAACTGTATTCCACTACAGATACAATTTAAATCATTGGTAATTAGAATACAGTTACATTCAAAAAGTATTTTGATTACTGAAGAGATTACTTTGCATTTTATTGTCATTTGTTTCATTTAATAGATAGTCCTTTCAGATGGAAAACCTTTATACATACAAATGATGCGATCCAAAGTGCATTTGAACAGCAGTGAAGCACTTTCTTTTGATTTGTTACATTCATACGAGCAGACAGAGAAGTATGTTTGAAGTAAGTTTGGAGCAGAAGAAATAGAAATAAACCTTGTGTAAATTGTCAGCTTTACGCTAAGCTAAAATGCTATTTCTAGCCATTTTACATGCACGTTACCAGGCACGATCATGTTTTTTTATCAAGAAAATTCACGTTGGATAATAATTTCTTTTTTTCTATTAAGACCTTTGATATTAGGGCAAAAATCTTATTCTTGATAATAGTTATTGAATTGTTTTCCTGTAAAAATATCTAAAAATCCTTAAAGCAAGATCAATTAGATTTATCTTGTTTTAGAAACAACACTGCATAAGATATTTAGGTTTTTCAGAGAATGTATTTTTAACATGTGTATTTTGCCTTTCTGTACTGGCAGAGTTTTTATAGTCAAAACAAGTGAAAAAATCTACCAGTGCTGAAGAAGAAATCCAAAGTATTTATAATACGTTACTGACCTTGAGTAATCTAATGGAATATGTTACAAATTACATTTTACAGCATGTATTCTGTAATCTGTAGTGGAATACATTTCAAAAGTAACTCTCCCAACCCTGGACACAAATGAGAAGCACATCTGAAGCTCAGGTACATGTACTCCACTAAAACAATGGAGAATTCTGCTTAAAACATTCAGCTGCATCTGGGAGAATCAGTGCACAGTTTTTTGCACTTTGTCTTTTGGATTTTTCACAGTTTATTATCATGCAGTCACACAATGGCAAAGTGGTTGATGTATGTGTCATGAAATCAGAGACCCTCCCCTTGAAATCGGAACACAAGTGGTCACAGGAGACGGATTTGAGACTCATGGTAATACCAGGTGGAAACAGCGACGCGTCTCAGCTGATCGTTTGTAATCAGATCACCGAAAACGCATCTTCATACCGTGTGCAAACAAGGCCTTAATTCAGTCGTTTTAGATGGTGTTTCCTTTTTCCATGTTCATTTTTGTCACTTCCGTAAATCAAGTTCATTTCCTGATCTAAACTGGAAAAATTTTGACATCTGGATTCTATCTGGAGGGGTTTATGATTATACATACAAGTGGTTTGATATACTGGTAATAAGTACTTTATATGAGAAGTTACATTTCACCTTTGGACTGCAAATTTCATGTCCGTAATGCTGGAATTGCTAAGACATATTCGATTACACATTCTGTAATGTACAGTATACTTGGACAGACAGATGAATACTGTAAATCGACTATGCAGAAACTTGCTGTAGCTTACTGAGTTGAACTCAAGAACTGGATCAATACGATTCGGAAAATAACTGTGTTTGTAAACTAGATTAACTAATTCATTTAAATAATCTGACTGAATGATTAGCTCAGAAATTGGACATCGCTATTTCACATGAAATCTCATGAACACAAGCCAGTGAGAGCCAGGGGATGTCAAGATTTTCAGTGAATAACAAAAAAACTATCATATGGCTTAAGAAGACTTGGAAATAATGCATGAGTCATATGGAACAATTTATAATACATTTATTGTGTTTTTTTTTTTTTTTTTGTTTTGTTTTTTGTCGTTTTGAATCTTGACAGGCCCAATCTTCATTCACTTTATAATTATATGGAAAAGAGTGGCTATGATATTCTTCAGAAATTCACCTTTTGTGTTCTACAGAAGAAAGAAAGTCATACAGGTTTGGAACAGCGTGAATCGTGATTAAATAGCATAATTTTTATTTTTGTGTGAACTATTTCTTTAAACAGCATCTAAACAAATCACTTGCTTTTAAGTCAGTGCAGACAAACACAATGACACACACAGCTGTCTGGTGGCTGCAGATAAGAGAGGCAAGCTGTGAGGAGATGGGAATGTGAAAGGAATCGGTGGGGGGGAGGTTGGAGGGGGCTTGTAGGATGAGAACGATCAGCTGTGAAAGGGCCAGAAAGGTCCTCACCAACTCGCAGCATTGTGAACTTCTGTTAAGGGATGACTCTCTCACACGAAGCTATTGTGGCCAATTAAATTAGCTCATAATAAAAGCAGTAATGACTTAGATAGAATGACTCCTTCCTATTGTTTTCACTCTAGTGAGTGTTATATCCTGCTGCAGCCCCGCAATCCTACTGTAATTTGTGTAATAGATAGATTATTGCGATATACCATGCCTGCAACAATAGTGCTGATAAACTAAATAATTCCCAGGCAATCCTTGAACACAGGGACTGGCAAAAACATTGGAGGGTTCAGTTTAGACGGAACACCCCTTTCATTTCCCTAATGAGGCCACAATAGGGAAAGAGGCTAGGCCTTCTCAGCATTGTGTTCCTTTTGCAATTCTCTGGGACATTGCAACCCTAATATGTACACACAGGATGTGGGAC
Organism: Myxocyprinus asiaticus; assembly: GCF_019703515.2. NCBI lineage: Eukaryota > Metazoa > Chordata > Actinopteri > Cypriniformes > Catostomidae > Myxocyprinus > Myxocyprinus asiaticus. The sequence goes on from NC_059362.1 coordinate 28,182,293, forward strand.
AAGTGACAAAAAGGCAGAGAGGAGAGAGCATTTCAGGAGATCCAGAGTATAGTACAGTCAAGAACATCTGTATCTAAAAGAGTGAGTCTTCACAAGAACAATACATTACACCCATGGGGGGTTATCAATTGTATTGCATCCAGAAATAATTATTGTAAGATAGACCCGATAGCTGCTGACAAGAACTGACTAGAAACCTTGATGGAGATCTTTGGCAGTTCCTATCAGAGACAGGTGCGTTTTTGACATAGATTAGAAAGCGCATAGCAATGTCTCTTCACAGAAGCGACTCAGAAACGTGAACAAAGATTATCGACTAGATGGCCAATCACTCCTGCCATGGTGTAAGTGGGTGACTCGCGTAATCTACTATGCATGTATGCATATAGTAAGAGTGTGTGTGACCTGAGCAACATACACAATTGTGATTTCCTGTGGATAGATTCAGCCCCCACTTCTGAGCCACCATTTCCCCCTTACTTCCTCCCATCCTTAAATATATACTATCCCTCCCTTTGATTAATATGAGTCATATTAATTCAAAACTTTTAGCTGGTATCTGAAAACATATCTTTACAATAGCCTTTATAAAATTATTAATATGACTCATACTAAAAAAAATTTTAACAACATGAAGTCATTGTTAACTGCTTTTGTCTCTTGTCCAAACTGAAAAGTTCTGGATAGAATAGGACCTTTCCTGTTACTTTAACACCATTACACCTTAGCACAGTATAACAGCATCATTTAGACAATCTTGGGAAGACTTCAAGATAACTTCACTGGCCTGTAGAAAAATGGTCCAGCAATAATCTTGGGGTAAGAAAACATCTTGGTTACTGATGTAACCTCTGTTCCCTGATGAATGGAACGAGACGTTGTGTCGATGTAGTGACTCTAGGGGTTCGATCTTGAGAGCCCAATCACCTTTGCTTAAAATAGAAAAGGCCAATGAAAATTGCAGAGTGGAATTTGCATGCCACTCTCCGCCCCGGGCATACGGATATAAAAGGAGATGGCGTGCATTACTCATTCAGATTTATGCTGAGGAGCCAATAGAGAGTCCTGGCCATGTCAGCGGCCGGTTCATCACCGCGGCAGGAGGGACACAACATCTCGTTCCCTCCATCAGGGAACAGAGGTTACATCAGTAACCAAGACGTTCCCTGTCTGTCACTCACTCGACGTTGTGTCGATGTAGTGACACTAGGTGTTCCTATAGGAAGCACAGCAGGCGCTGAACCTTGTCACGAAGTACGGAAGAGTGGACACGGCAAGCTGCTGCATGCCTCGCAGCGAGCGCTCAACAACATCGTGACCTTCCAGCGAGTTAGGTAAGGCGTCTCCCTAGTCCCATTAAGGGGGGTGGAGGCACTTACCCAAGGAGGCTACAGGCAGTGTCTTAACTGTTTGCTGTTAAGCAATGTCCCAAATGCTTAACGAGCACTTTTCTAGAATAGCGCTGGGAAGAGGGGCCTCTCTTGCAGACATATGCAGAGCTGCGGGTTGGGCTACTCCCAATACCTTTGCAAGGTTTTATAACCTATGCATAGACCCGGTTTCGACCCGAGTGTTATGCGTTAACAGCAGGTAGACCGGCCGGCCGGTTGGATGTACCGCTTGCATTGCACCTTTCCCCTTTTTCAAAGGTGATAATGTGCGCTTCTTGTCCACAACAGTTCCCTGTTCCGGCGAACTCTGGATGACTCTTTAATCTCAAGATCACGTGAGAGTGTGCCCCGAACTCCAGGCATTCACTGGTAACAGAGAGCACCTGCAGATCCCCCACCCTCTTGATGGAAGTGAGCACCATCAGGAGGGCCATCTTCAGGGAAGGTGCTGAGCTGGGCCTGCTCCAGGGGCTAAAAGGGGGCTCTCTGTAGGGCAGGTAGGACCACAGAGAGATCCCAAGAGGGGATCAGGTGCAGTCTAGGAGGATTCAACCTCTTCATGCCTTTGAGGAAACTGTTGATCAGGTCACGCTGGAGCGTGCCCTGCCCCTGAGTGAGAAGGTCCTGTCTCAGGCGAATGCGCCAGGGAGGTGCTACTGTCAGGAGCATCAGATCCGAGAACCAAGTCCGGTTGGGCCAGTACAGCGCAACGAACAGGACTTGCTGCTCGTCCTCCCTGACTTTGCACAGAGTCTGTGCAATGAGGCTCACAGGAGGAAATGCATATCTGCATAACCCCCGAGGCCAGCTGTGCGCCAAGGCATCTGTGCCAAGGGGGACCTCGGACAGGGAGTACCACAGGGGGCAGTGAGAGGAGTCTTGGGAGGTGAACAGGTCTACCTGCGCCTCCCCGAATCTCTCCCAAATCAGCTGGACTACATTTTGCAAATAGAATAGAAGAGCAGGGAGCCCTGCAACAGATGGCAGGCCCCCACAGAGCCCCCCACTGAACACTGAGTCAGTCTGGGATTATATTGCCAGCAGGAGCTGAAGCCACCGGAAGTGTTCAAGTGGCCATCTTGGTGCACCCCAACTGCCATAGAGCCTCAATGGCTGACAGGTGATAACGCAGCTGTTTCACCACCTCCGACCTCCGAATATGGTGCATTTCTCCCTTAAGTGACAATTATGATTAACTTTTAATTTGCTCAGAGAAGACATACACGGATCACAATATCAGAGCATTCACCTGTCCTGTTGTGCTGTACTGATAAGCTGTTCACTGTTCGCCAAGGGATGTGGCAAAACTGTCCACAAGTTGTAATGTAAGTTGGAAAAGCTGTAATATCTGCTTATTATAGAATGACCAGGGTTGGGGAGTAACAAAATACATGTAACGGGATTACATATTTACAATACAAAATATAAGTAACTGTATTCCACTACAGATACAATTTAAATCATTGGTAATTAGAATACAGTTACATTCAAAAAGTATTTTGATTACTGAAGAGATTACTTTGCATTTTATTGTCATTTGTTTCATTTAATATTTAGTCCTTTCAGATGGAAAGATTTATACATGTAAATGATGCGATCCAAAGTGCATTTGAACAGCGTTGAAACATTTTGTTACATTCATATGAGCAGACAGAGAAGTAAGTTTGAAGTAAGTTTGGAGCACAAGAAATAGAAATAAACCTTGTGTGAATTGTCAGCTTTACGCTAAGCTAAAATGCTATTTCTAGCCATTTTACATGCACGTTACCAGGCACAATCATCTTTTTTTATCAAGAAAATTCACGTTGGATCATAATTTCTTTTTTCTAGTAAGACCTTTGGTATTAGGGCAAAAATCATATTCTTGATTATAATTTTTGTATTGTTTTCCTGTAAAAATATCTTAAAATCCTTAAAACAAGATCAATTTGATTGATCTTGTTTTAGAAACAACACTGCATAAGATATTTAGGTTGTTCAGAGAATGTATTTTTAACATGTATTTTGTCTTACTGTACTGGCAGAGTTTTTATGGTAAAAACAAATGAAAAAATCTACCACTGCTGAAGAAGAAATCCAAAGTATTTAGAATACATTACTGACCTTGAGTAATCTAACGGAATACATTACAAATTACATTTTACAGTATGTATTCTGTAATCTGTAGTGTAATACATTTCAAAAGTAACCCTGCCAACCCTGTGAATGACAATACATAATTTACCCCAGAGGGTCCTTAAAAAGTCAAACCAGTGTTTCTAAGTAGGCTAAAATGCCCAGGATATGTCTGTTTTTATATAGAAGTGTTTTCTGTAGTCATACATGGATACATGCCATACATTCCGTGTGCATTAGCCATTAAAAAAACATTTAAACCTAGCGTATCAGTTTAATTTGGACCATCTTGGCTTTGCTTGTCTCTGCGCGCCTGCTGCGTGCATGTGTGTGTGTGTGAGAGAGAGAGAGAGAGAGAGAGAGAGAGAGAGAGAGAGAGAGAGAGAGTTCGCTCTCAGGCAAGTGACCATGAGAAAAAGGTAAGAAAAATGTAAAGCATGTAACTCAGAACGAACACTTCGATGTTCGCAATAAATATCTCTGAATAAAGCACATAAAGGCAACATAAATGTAATCCATAAGTTTCCAGTGGTTAAATCCATATTTTCAGAAGCGATATGACAGGTGTGGGTGAGAAACAGATCAATATTTAAGTCCTTTTTTTATTATAAATGTCGACTTTCACTTCCACATTCTTCTTCTTTTGTTTTGGGCGATTCGCATTCTTCGTGCATATCGCCACCTACTGGGCAGGGAGGAGAATTTATAGTTATTATTCACTTGCATTGAATGGACCAACAGAGCTAAAATATTTTTCTAAAAATCTTTCTTTGTGTTCAGCAGAAGAAATAAAGTCATACTCATCTGGGATTTCATGAAGGTAAGTAAATGATGAGAGAATTTTCCTTTTTGGGTGAACTATTTCTTTAAGATCTGTAAAGATATTTTAAAAAGTGATACAAAAGCAAAGATGCTGCAATATATATTGTATAAGAGATATAAGCGAACTCACATAAGATGAAATGCATAGGCAAAAATGCAGTAATACTGAATACATTATGAAAACAGTCCACATAAGATCAGATGCAAGACAGTGATGCAGCAATATCATTTACATGTTAAGAGAACCCATTCGAGAATTATTATTATTATTATTCGTTTGTCAGTTTTTAAGTCAATTTATGCAAATGAAATATACATCTTCACTGCTGGTTTAGAATTTCTTCCTCGAGTTACTTAAGCGTTTAATGTCGGTGGTCAAAACAGCTTTCTGTTCTTTAGTGCCACCAGTTGCACTGGTTTTGGTAACTTCAACGGCTCCTGACATGTGATCCAAAGCTCATATTTTATTGGTCAGGGCATTTCATCGCCGGGTGGATAAACAAATTGAAACACTCACTGTAAAAAAAGAAAACCTTGCTTTGTCAGCCCGCAAATTTTTTTGCACCAGGTGTGAACGGTGAACTATTCAAAATGTTAATCGCATTGAAGATTTGCTTTTGGTGTCCAAAGGCCTTTAATCTGGTGAAAGTCCCAGAATGCACCTTTAACCTTTTCGCACGTGAATTTTTCCTGTACTGACGGACCCCCCAGACTGTAAGTTCTTTAATGTGCGCTGTAATTAAAACAAATGTTATCATACACTTCACAGCAGATGCACTGAAGGTCCAATTATATATTATCTAACATATAATGAGGTTTTTAGATGTTTTTAATTATTGATTATGATAAATAAGATGCAATCACGAATGTGTTTGCCGGCTATGCACACCGCCATATTGTTTACATGCAATGCAGCTTGGGATTATGATTACGCAATAGAAGCATAGAAGGTTCTAAAAACCTAGCCCTTCCACTTTCCCAGCACCGGAAGTGGTTAGAATGAGTGACGGACAGAATGGGAAAAGGCTCGAGTGGACTGACTAGTCTGTATATTCTTTGTTTGACGTCAGAAAACATGGCCGCATCACTGTATCAAAACTGACGGTAACGGCTTTAAACTTTTATTTAGTGATTGTCTGAATGTTTGTAACATATAAAAATAAAGATATTGTGATGTTGAAAAAACTATTTGAGCAGCTGGTTCATTATGACAACTACTTCAGTCCCTCTTTTGCTTTTAAACAGCAGCATGAATGTAGATTGCACCGGTTTGATCGAACACGTCTGAGCTCAGCCTAGTGTAATCACATCAGTTTGATCGTACTTCTGAAAGGGTTAATAAGTAGATTTCATTTCACTACTTTCATTTGTAGCAGAAAAATATATGAACATTATGTCAAAGTTTAAGACACATAGTGCAATAAACACTGAGTTACAGACAAACTTCCTGGTCCCACCTGCCAGTAAATAAGATGTATTATTTGTGCCTAAAATATTCAGCCCCTTCAAAATTCAATCTACACCACTTTCTAACCCCTACTGCTGCCATCAGGCTTTAAACTCAAAGACCCATGTGCTGGTTGTTTGTACCTCTTCATGAAATGCACCCACATAAATATTTACTTACAATAGTGTGCCCCTATCTCTGCTTATGCTTCCAGACAAACAGCTGACTAAAGTGGTTATCTCTCTCGACACAGAAACATGTCTGGAAATGCAATATTTTCCTCCATCTGACAATGGACTGTATTTTTTAGACCTCTGAGATAAGAATAAAGTGCACAGTTTCTGCCTTCAAGTGCAGATGCACAACAGTTAGATAGTCAGTTTCAATTTGTGCTTATGTTTACCTGCTTGTTCTACACGTAAACATTTCCCCAAGCAGATATGAAGATAGCCTCTGGATTTGCTCTGGATTGCATGTCTGTTCAAAAATGTCCTCTGGACATGCTTTCATTTAAATGTGGGTCATGGCATATAAAAACCTCAGTATTCCAGGAAATAAAAATAACTCTAAGACTAAGATTAATGACATTTTACGGTGAGACAAATACAATTTCCACCCCACTTAACATGCCTGATTTCCAACTGTGTTCTGGTTGAATTCATTTTTGTGCTGTATACCAGCTGAAGCTGGGTTGATCTGTTTGCTGGAAGACTGCAAACTCTGGATGGAGTGAGACGGATGGAGGGCGTTGTTTCTCAGTAAACAGAGAGGGCTGGCTTGCGGTTTGGACTGTTGGTGAAGCAGCACTGCTTTGTTTTTATATCAACAACAAGCTTAAGGTGATGATACTGTCTCTAAACAACATCATCACTGGCATATAGTGCTCTGTACTGAAGAGTGTGGTTAAGTCACAAGTTACCAAATTACGCTAAACTGAAATAACGCTGAACTTGTCAAGTGATTACTTGGAGCTATGGCATCCCAAAAATGATTTCCCAATTCCTTGAAAGTGTAAACTTTTGAGCTGTCCATTTTGTTCTCTGTCAAACGCACTCCCATCAAAAGAATCTGGACTGACATTTTTGTTGAAGTATTTCAGGAGCCGGCAATAGTTACTAGAAATGAGAAAATAACCTCTTCAGTTCCCTATCTGTCACCCACTCGATGTTGTATCGATGTAGTGACACTAGTGGTCACTCTTGGGAGCCCCAAACACCTCTGCTTTTTTGAAAAAAGGCCATTGAAAAAAAGGAGCTGGTATGCAACCACTCATTCAGATTTTCTCTTCGGAGCCGAGCGGTTCTATTCATTGAAGCTGAAATCATCCACAAAGTTAATTCACCTCATCTGCTGAATCCTACGGCGCATTTCAGCGGCTTCTCCCCCTCTGCACCCATGGAGTGCAGAGAACGCCCCTGGGCACTTCGGCAGAAACAACTAAAAGAGTATATTCTAAAAAAAAAAAGAGTGTATTTTCTTTCTAAAATAGCGGCACACACGGAATCCCGCCACGGACCTCCCATTCCCCAGCACGCTCGCTTGCTCCGGTCGGGTACTCGGACGAGATCGCCGGCTCATCTCAGGGCAAGTTCGACATCTCGTTCGGAGCCCGGGAAGAAGACGAGTTATCGAGCGCAGCATCGGAGAGCGTGAGTGGTCGCCCAGTCCCAGGCCGTGTTCACAGACTGTGATCCCTGGATGACATTCCTCCTTAGACCTCTGGCATCTGAGTTTGCTGAGAAACTCGCTGACCGGCCCAGTATGCGTGCTAATGAGCCCCTGTACTGAGGTAGGTGCTCCACATGTGCTGGTTCCCCGAAGGCGACCCCATGAGATATATTCCGCAAAATTGTTTCCCTGACGGCAAACTGCGTCTTCCTTGGGCAGAGGCCCCTCTGCCCCCGGTCGCCATGCTCTGTAGAAACTCCTCCCCCTTTGGGTAGGACTTACCATGGGACCTCTCCACATGACATACTTCCGACAAGACTCGGTAAGACCATGTGACGTATTCCACTCAAAATACCCCCCCCCCCTTTTTGGGCGGGGTGTGGTCTCCGCGGTGTCTTCCCCTTGGGAGGGACACCCCCCGATGCAGACACTTATGGCTCCCAGTCAGTTAACAAATTCCACTCTTTTTGGGGAGAAAAGAGAGGGAAAAGAGGCCTCAGCTGGGCTAGCCTGTCCCTATAGTTGGGCAGTCGACTTGTTCCTGATGAACCGTTCGACGCTCATAAGAGCATTGGGGGAGGTTACGTGACGGCCTGGTGCGCTGGCTACGAGGCACACAGCAGTCTGCCCGTGACACATCGCCAGTTCACGCAACACAGTTCAGCTACTTGTGGCATTTTGTATAGAGACCCCTAGTGTCACTACATCGACACAACGTCGAGTGAGTGACAGATAGGGAATGTCCTGGTTACTTTTGTAATCTCCGTTCCCTGATGGAGGGAACGAGACGTTGTGTCCCTCTTGCCATAGCGCTGAACTACCCGCTGAAATGGCCGGGACCTGGTCTCGGCTCCTCAGCACAAAACCTGAATGAGTGGTTGCATACCAGCTCCTTTTATACCCGTATGTCCGGGGAAGTGGCATGCGAGTTCGACTCGCCAATTCTCATTGGCCTTTTTTCAAAAAAGCAGAGGTGTTTGGAGCTCCCAAGAGTGACCCCTAGTGTCACTACATTGACACAATGTCTCGTTCCCTCCATCAGGGAATGGAGGTTACGAAAGTAACCAGGACATTTTAGTGCTAACTTTGACATTATACCCCACATTGTGTAGACACTGGTGAGAGCAAAGGTTTGTTGTTTTATTATACTGCTAGATACTTGGCACCCAAATCTGAAATATCCACTCATACATGAGTGAATTCTGTATTGCAAAGCAGCAATAAGTCATTATTTAATTTAGAACCAGAATCTAAATTTCAAAACGAATAATTACGAGCATGCTTTAGTTATGCGCTGCATGACTCAGGCTGCAAGCTTATTCCACTTTGAGCACTTTTTCCATGGTAAATTATACTTTTAATGAGGCAGTTGGTATGTCAGGTTCTTGTCATTTAGCAAGGCAATTTACACCACTCTAGACTGCATGAACAGTCATCCTTGAGCAACCTTGCAAATGTGCCCTGCCTAAGGGCAAATGATTGCAGGAGTCGGATCTGAGTAATTCTCATGGTTTGAGTTGTCAGCTCAGATCCTTATCCATAAGGCTAACACCATTTTAAAATTATTACTTTGCCCTAAGTTACATGTTCAAAATGCTTGCATTTTTTTGCAGGTTTTATATTTCACATCATAAAAAGGAATGCTGTGCAAAAAGTTATATGTTTTCAAAATGCAACTGGGAGTAAGTATTTATCTGTTACATATAACTGTACACATTTGATTTCATCACAAAAGCACATGCATGTTTTATTCTGATTACTACTCTGCATGCATTTTGTTTTTCACATTCACTTTGCTTCACTACACAACCAAGTAAATTGACCTAATGCCTTACGAGTCTGTTGCTCTCTGTGAAATCTCCACATCTGAGTGGCAGCCTGTGGTGGCACTTAACACAAGCTTCTGATTCTGCTCTCCCCTTCACAACTGGTTCTTGTACTTGGGCCTGAAAACTCACTCAACCTGCATTCAGTTGTCTGTCCACTTAATGTAACTAAAGAACACAAGTAAGAACTTTTTTAACTAAGACGTTTTCACCTGGTAGATGGTAGTCCTTGGCACCATTCTGAATAAGGTTTAGCTATATCTCTGCTTTACATTTTAAAGACCTTAGTGAGTTTGTTCCTGTAGCTTAACTGGTAGAGCACAGCACTAACAACCCCAAGGTCATGGGTACGATTCCCAGGGAATGGGTGGTTTACGAGGACATTCTTTTTAGGTTACAAACTGGTAATTACAAGGGTATTATGCTATAAATGTGGTTTATGAGGACATTTCTAGTGTCCCCATAATTCAGATCACTTAAAAACATACTAAACGATGTTTTTTTGAAAATGTAAAAATGCAGAAAGGTTTTTGTGGGGATTAGGTTTAGGGGAAGGGTTAGGGTTAGGGGATAGAATCTATAGTTCGTACAGTATAAAAATCATTGTCTATGGAGAGTCCTCATAAAGATAGCCGCTCCAACATATATGTGTGTGTGTGTGTGTGTGTGTGTGTGTGTGTGTGTGTGTGTGTGACAAGCGCTAATGTAAACAGCAGTGTGCATCAGATAATCACGCTCGATCAACATGTCTTCACTGTGAGTATACGAGTTTTAAACTGTTACCATGGTGCTTTTGTGATAAATGTATTTAATACCTGAAAAGACTGTTTGAGTTGCTGTTTGTGTGAATGAAAACCAAATCTACACCTAATCAGCAGACGTGGCTACGTGCATGGGAAGATCGCATTTAGATCTGATGGCTGTGCATATACAAGCTGTGAACTGTTATCATAGTTCTTTGGTGACAATTAGGCTGTTTGTTACATAAAATAAACATATTATGTGCTTGAAAAGACGCTTTGAGTAGCTGTTTGTTTGACAAATGACAACCGCTACTAATGTAAACAAATGGCAGCACGCATCAGAGGAAGATTGTGTTTGATGTATTGACTGTGCGTATAAGAGCTGTAAACTTTTTATCGTGGTACTTTGGTGACGAGTTTGATGTATGTATATAAAATAAAATATTCTGTGGTTTAAAAGACTGTATGAGTGAATATAAATTACAGACACTGGACCAGTGCAGCCTGTGTCGGTGCGAAAGCCGACACAGGCTGCACATATAGAAACATATACTGTATGTGTGACGCTACTCTGCGGGGCCCAGTTATTAACCGTCACATATGTGTGATGGTACATATGAAAGGGTTAAAGCCATTGACATATAAAGCTATTTATATTTACTGATTAGAACACGGGATGTGCACAAGTAATCGAGTACTCATTCTGCACCAGCTACTCGAGTTCTAGAGTATTAAAAACACTACTCGAATATTGTAAATTCATTTTCCTTTCCGCACTTGCCTGCCATGAGAAATGATGAATTGCACTGTTTTTCCTCTAAATCTCTCACCAAATCTTGCAGTTACAATTGAGTCCACTGGTGGTGCTGTAGATGTGTGTCATCGAGGTGTTAGATAAGAGAAGAAGATATCATGGTGTCTGTGTTTTTGAAAGTAAAGTGTGGCAATACTTGTAATATATTTATTCTTATTATATTCTACTGTATTCAGTTCTTGTGGGAGTCATGCAAACCAACATATCAACTTTTATTGGTGGAAAGAAAATGCGATGCGAATTCGGAAGCTGATCAGACCAATATGTGTGTATGTGCGTTAAATATCTAAACACTGGCAGAGCACATTTTTTAAAAAGCAAACTTTCCCCACTTTTCTGAATAATAGCATATGAAATTATTAAAATGTGACAGCCTTATGTAGACTTGTATTAATAGCAAACTGGGCTGGTTGTGACATCATCACAACAATATTCCACAGTCAATATGGCCAACACAAAGCCCTGAACTCAATCTGATAGAAAATTTGTGGGCAGAACTGAAAAAGCATGTGCGAGCAAGGAGGCCTACAAACCTGACTCAGTTACACCAGTTCTGTCTGGAGGAATGGGCCAAACGTCCAGCAACTTATTGTGAGAAGCTTGTGGAAGGCTACCCAAAACATTTGACCCAAGTTAAACAATTTAAAGGCAATGCTACCAAATACTAACAAAGTGTATGTAAACTTCTGACCTACTGGGAATGTGATGAAAGTAATAAGAGCTGAAATTATTCATTCTCTTTACTATTATTCTGACATTTCACATTCTTCAAATAAAGTAGTGATCCTAACTGACATAAGACAGGGAATGTATTCTACGATTAAATGTCAGGAATTGTGAAAAACTGAGTTTAAATGTATTTGGCTAAGGTGTATGTAAACTTCTGACTTCAACTGTATTAAAAAAAAAATAATAATAATAATATTGCCAATTTATACCAGACCAGCTTCCAAGATTGTCAAAATCACAGTGACTGATTAGTTTTTATTAACATATACAATTAGAATGCTGAAGAAATCTAACTAAAAAGATTCAAATCTACTTGTGCACTGACACAGAGAGAGACTGCATTATATTCACAGTGCACACATACCTTTGATGAGGCAGCTGTCTTGAAAACTGTATTGGTTCAACTGTGTGTACTTGTGTATGGGTCCCTCTTTTTTACGTGTCTGTTAAATCATTTGACAGTCGTTTTATTGTTTGTTTTTAACAACATTACACGAGCACAATATGCCCTGTGTTTTATACCTTTTTAAAGAAGCATATTGCATTCGACATTATGTTACTTGAAGAGTTAAGGGTTAAAGTTATTTCCTCATCCCCAATAATATGATACAAAGCAATACAGATACAGAACATCTCCTTATGGTTCAACACATGTCTACAAACAACATAGAATGGCAGTGACAGCCAACATGGTCTCATCCACTTTCATTCATTTCTGGATTTTTTTATCAGATGTTCCGGGCACCGCTGCTTGTATTTTTGAAATGCACTAATGCCGTCAGTACTGGTTTCTATGTAAGCTCCGGGTGAGTGCAAATGTTTTTTGCTGTTATTTTTAAAAAAACAAATTTTTCCATTTTTATTAATGTATTTTGTTCATTTTTTTTTTTTTTTTTTCCCAAAAGAAAAGCATAGTTTGTTGAAGTTATCTTATTTTGAAACCGTTCTTGGTAACGTTTGTGAATAAAACAAAATAAACGATGTGTCATATGTATTATTTTTAATGTGCATTTTAATTTACGAGTAGTTGAGTACTCTAACCCACAAAAAAATGAGTACTCGATTATTACAAAATTACTAAAAAATGCCCATCCCTAATTAGTACTGCCTAATCATGGTAGCTAGTTTGGTCTGTGGTTCTGCTAAAACAAACAGTTGACAGTGGTAAATCTGTTCCATGAAACTGTGTTTTTTGCCCTCTGTATCCCTCTTCTCACTGTGTATGTTGGTGTAATGAGTGTCTCTACTGAGCTGCACCATTATGAGGCATTACACTTGCAGAGGTCATGACCCAAGATCACAATCACTAGTGTTTTTTCAGTGGTCTGCTAGTGTTCTCCAGTCTGCATCCTCTAGACCTGTGCATGTCACAGCTACATTGGAAACAGAGTTGACAGTGTTATTCCCTGCCTTCCTGACATCTCTGTCATTGTCTTTAAAACATCTTACTGTCTGTTGTTGCAGGTTTTGGAGTCATTTTCTTACCTTGATGACTTAACTGGAAGAGGAACTGTCTATGCATGAATTTGGATGAAAAAGAGTCTGCTAAATGGCTAAGAAATACATTGCTAGTAAAATCACTCAAAGTAATTACATTATAATTACATGTGTATTATTCTCTTTTTAAAAACATAAGCATTCCAGCTTATATCTGTGTTTTTCTTCACAATCCAACATACCACTCATTCCTGTTTGCTACTTACTACATTTAGCTGAACTATTGATCATAGATTTTACATAAGAGACTAGAATTGCTTAAATATGTACTATAGGGTTCAAAAATCTGAGACCAATAGTGAACGTGTTTTTTTTTTATAATTTATTATAACTTTTTTCCATTACAAATTATAACAGCTTAACAATTTGCATAAAAATGATAAATAAAATATTGACATGAATTTCGGACTTTCCTAGTATTTGGTATGCCTCCCATTTTGTTTCAAGAGACTTTGAAGTCATATGGACTACTTTAATTGAGCTTTTGTTGTTCTTTTATGTCATTTTTAGAGCTTGACAGTAATGACTATGACAAAAGGCCTGTTCACACCAAATCCGAAGGTTTGACTGCAATGAAAACTGACTGACCAATGAGATACATTTTTATTTTATATTTTTTGCTGCAGTTGCTCAATCCAGTGCTCTGGTGGCATAATTAACTGGCAAACACAGACATTGGATGTGCTGTCGATATACACCCCCGAAAATTATGCACTTAAAAATAAATAGTTTCAGATCATGAACCCTTTGTACTGCAAACATAAACCCGGTCTGTTTTTGAAAGTCTGCTTATGGTGTTTTGTCTTAATGTACATTATTTAATATGTATATCACTGTGCCTGTTATATTCTCATGGCATTAAAAATAGCAGCGAGGTTCTGCAATTCCTTTGCACCAAGCTCGAAGTAAAATACCCCATAAAAATATTTGTTATATGCAGTGTTGTACTGTAGACAAACGGATTGCAGAACCAGACTGCTATTTTTATTGCAAGGACAATATAACAGAGTATTTAAATAAATTAAATAAAGAAAAGACTGTGAGCCATGTTTTCTTTTATATTATTTTTTAATATCATGCATCCTATTTTATACTATAGCCTACTGTTATTCTTAATGTAAATTTTTCCACATGTATTTATATCACTGTGACGAGGAGGAGGGCGTGGCCTTCAGCGGGAAAGCGAGATAAGGGGCAGCCGGAGATGCTGGTTCAAGAGAGAGAGAGAGATGCACGCGGCCATGTTGTATGTGTGTCTGTGTTTGTTTATGTTGGTTTTATGTTGAGTTTTATCATTAAACTTTATGTTTACTGTTCAGCCGGTTCCCGCCTCCTCCTTGCCCGTCCTTTATCTGTTACAATCACTGTACCTTGTGATATATTATCCAGGCATTATAAAAAGAGAAGTTGGGTTCGGGAGTCTGTTTGGAGTCAGTTTAATTTTTTTACGGACTCTGTGTGAATAGATCTTCTGCCAAAGGTTCGTCTCACAAAATCGTCACGAATTTGGTGTGAACAGGCCTTAACACACAGTATCAGATTTGGATCGGGCTCGCCGGAACGATACCCGATCAGGTTATAAACATCAATATCGGAGCCGATACCAAGTATTAGATCAGTGCATGCCTAGTTTAAGTCTATTTAAGGTCTGGAGTTTAAATCCATCTACATGCATGTGCTTTTTAAAGCTCACTGTTTAACACACTAACCATCAGCAGCTGTTTCTGAGAAAGCAGCACTCGTGGAACTGCTGACACTCTCCCCTCATTTCTTTAATGGCCATATCCCCCACACCCTACTTATCCCACACACACTCCCCCTCACTTTTAAATATCTCTAACTGTCTCTCTTTCTCCCTCTGACTATCTGCCACACACGTGCACACACACATATGCACACTCACACACACACATACACTTCCTAGCAATCAGAGGCTGAGAATAGGAAGAAGGGAGAGGAAGCGTCCGTGCATTCACAGTCTGGGAACAAGGGGTGAAGGGGGGAGATGGAAAAAAGCGGAACCTGGAATTTGCAGAGGAAAAAACAACAGGCTTCCAAAAATACCTCTGACCCATCCCAAAGCAGATAAACAGAAATATTATTCCTTTGTTGCTCTGGCCATCATCATTTTCTTTTGCCCCTTCCTTGTTGGCTAGGACACTCAGTGGTAACTGCTCATTAGGAGCTTTGTCAACCTCCTGTTTAATGATAGTAATTGGCTAAAATATCACAACAGTTTAGGTATTTGCACCCATGCCCATTTTCATTGTAGACCTTAAGTGTTCAACATTTTCTCTTCTTAACTGCTATGTTTACATAATGTCTTACTACTGTACATACAGTGGTCACAAAATGTTTTTGGATGCTTAAGCTATATTTAAAAATGTATAAATGTCTTTGAATTACAAAACAAAATATCCAACCAAGAGGCATTTATTTAAAAAAATATAGCACAAATACACATTTCAAGCAAAACATTTCACAAAAAGAAGTTTGCTTGGTATCAAAGTAATAAACAATCAATACACTCACTGATCACTTTATTAGGAACACCTGTACACCTACTTATTCATGCAATTATCTAAGCAGCCTATCGTGTGGCAGCAGTGCAATTCATAAAATCAGGCAGATACGGGTAAGGAGCTTTAGTTAATGTTCATATCAACCATCAGAATGGGGAAAAAAATTGATCTCAGTGGTTTTGACCGTGTCATGATTGTTGGTGCCAGACGGGCTGGTTTGAGTATTTCTGTAACTGCTGATCTCCTGGGATTGTCACGCACAACATCTCTAGAGATTACTCAGAATGGTACCAAAAACAAAAAAACATCCAGTGAGTGGCAGGTCTACGACAATGGCCAGACAGGTTCAAGTAGACAGAAAGGCTATGGTAACTCAGATAACCACTCTGTACAATTGTAGTGAGCAGAATAGTATCTCAGAATGCACAACACATCAAACCTTGAAGTGGATGGGCTAAAACAGCAGAAGACCACATCTGGCACTTTATTAGGACCATAGTATTCCTAATAAAGTTCTCTGTGAGTGTACATTGTTCACAATTAAGACAAAAAGGATTTGGGATACCTTGTGGTTGTCAGACTTTTTGGAACATGTTTACAGTTACTATGATGAGCTGAACCTGTGGTTACTCTACTTGGACACCTGTGCGAAATTCAGGGGAACTGACTTCATACACTACCTGGCTAAAAAAAAAGTTGCATACTCTAATATTTCATTTGATCGTCTTTAGCTTTGATTACGGCGTGCATTCATCATGGCATTGTTTTGACAACCTTATGCAACGTCGCAACATTTACAGTATTTCTGTCCAGAGTTGCATTAATTTTTGGCCAAGATCTAACTGATGACAGGAGAGTTGAACCACTCTGTAAAGTCTCTCCAGCACATCCCAAAGACTTTCAATGGGGTTAAGGTCAGGACTCTGTGGTGGCCAATTCATGTGTGAAAATGATTCCTCATGCTCCCTGAACCACTCTTTCACAATTTGAGCCCGATGAATCTTGGCATTGTCGTCCTGGAATATGCCCATGCCAACAGGGAAAATAAAAATCCATAGATGGGTGTGACAGGTTCTGACAGGGCAATGGTATAGTCAGAAGGCAGTGAACAACTGACGTATTTATTTACTCTTTCTTTAACACAAAAACTTTAACTTAAAAGAGCACTCAGTAGCATAAACAAAAGGGTCTTTTCAGTTGTCTTTTACAACACAGGGTAAAACACAGGCTTTTTTGTGTAGCAAACACACAGACACCACTCTCCTCTGCCACACTCTGTCTGCTTCTCTGGCACATTTGTGCTCTTTTTCAGGTCTCCCTCCACCATCACTGTAACAAGAAACAGTTGTTAGAGATAATGAAACCCAGGTGACAAGCCTCACCGCTCTCTCTCACACGCCCCCATCCCCACAATGGGATAACTTGGCCATTCAATACATTCAGGTAGTTAGCTGACTTCATATTATTGCCGCATAACGTTGTTGAGCCTAGACCTGACCAATTGAAGCAACCCCAGATCATAGCACTGCCTCCAGAGGCTTGTACAGTGGCGCTATGCATCACAGGTGCATCGCTTCATGCGCTTCCCTTCTAATCCTGACGTGCCCATCACTTTGGAATAAGGTAAATCTGGACTCATCAGACCACATTACCTTTTTTCATTGCTCCACAGTCCAATCTTTATGCTCCCTAGCAAATTGAAGTTGTTTTTTCCAATTAGCCTCACTAACAAGTGGCTTTTTGTGGCCACACAGCTGTTTAGTCCCAATCCTGTAAGTTCTTGTTGCATTGTGCATGTGGAAATTCTCTTACTTTCACTATTAAACATAGCCATTAAAGTCTGAATGTCACTATTAAACATTTTTTACAATGTGACATCAAGCATTTTAGTGATCTCTGATCACGATCATTCAAGATTTTTTTCTAACCACATTGCTTTGGCAAAGCTGACGGTTCACCACTATCCTTCCAGGTTTTAATAATGCGTTGGACAGTTCTTAACCCAATTCCAGTGATTTCAGCAATCTCCTCAGTTGTGTTCTTTGCTTGATGCAGGCCAATAATTTGCCTATTCTGAAACACAGGAACATTTTTTCCACAACCACTGGATACGTTTTCTGACATGGTTGTTTAAGAATGTTGCCAATTAAAATATAATAATCACTGCAATAATGATACAATCATAGGCTCTTAAGTATCTGCTTATTTAAATCCAAATGGCAACAATTTATTTTATTTATTTTTTTTTGGCCAGGCAGTGGATATCCACTAAAAATCGCTTTGAGGTGGTTTAAAGTAATTGCAAAAATGGCAAAGACAAGTGAAGTTAGTTCTGAGAAAATTTCTTTGCAGATGCTACTACTTGGTTTGACATTTTTAAATGTGACTTTCTTGTCCAAAAGTGTCCATATACTTTTTTGGGCCACTCCACTGTACCGCTGCAAGACCACTGAGCTTTATGCTATTGATTCTTGGCAACATCCCTGCCTGACGTATTTCAACTAATAAACACCTCTCAAATTAATTGCATTGTCCTTTGGGATTTGTTGGACTTCCTTGCTTGATATTGGTGAAGTCATAAGGTAGTTTTTGTTGGACTAATATTGTCTTCCAAGAAGCCAGCACAGTTGCATCAGCAGTTTGGCAGGCCATGTCAGATGAACTACACATTTTACCAACAATTTACAGCTGTGACAGAACCCTTGCTTTGAGTAATTGTGTGTCAGCACTTTAAGGTCACTTCCTCTGACCCCAGCTTCCTAAGTGATACAGTTTTCTCCTCAATAGTCTGGTTCTTAGCATTCTCTAAGAGACACCGTCATTGGACTGGACCCATAATTGTGATAACTTGATTCTTCTCTGGGTTAAAATTGAATTTGTATGAAAAATGTTAACATATGGCACTGGGTCACAAATGATGAGGCTTGCAGAGCTATTTTTGAAATATCATCTCAAACAGGTTGTGCTGGATGGTATCAGTTTGAACTGCAATGACTCTATCAACTATTCATTAATGTCAAACAAGATAAAAGATCTTTAGAGATCCTCCAAATAGTTGCTCCATGATTTTAAAAATATACCCTGCACAAATAATCTGGAAACATTGGCTCTGTATCTACAAGGCCACATCAAGGCATTTCTACAATAAGGATGCATGTGTTGACAAAAAGAACTTAAAAACTGAAGAAGATTGGTTTGTCCATTTACAGAGTCCTTGAATAATGGATGACCCCATGACCCATAGCATTACAGATGTGGACCCTGGTGGTAATTAGGTGAGTGATTAACAAGAACTCAGGAGAGAACCCTTTGGAGCTTTAAAGGCATCTTAAGGCTCGTTTTATATTTGTCATCATTTCATTAGACCAGACCCTAGAGTTGTATCCATGAGTAGAGAGGTGGCAACCATTTTGCTCTCAGACGTATCTCTTGGCTCCATGTAGGATGGAATCAGACATTACTGAAACATGAACTTAAAGAAATGTGGGACTTACTTAACTGTAAAATCCTTTCACCCGTTCACTCATTTACACATACTCATGTTGTTTCAAACCCATATAATTTCCTTCCTTCCGTGGAACACAAGGAGAAATTTTAAAGAATGTTCACACTGCTCTTTTTTCTGTACAATGATAGTGAATGGGGGCTGATGCTGTCTGTCCCAAACATTCTGCCTAGCATCATCTTTTCTGTTCTTTTGTGAAACATTTTTGGGTGAACTACAAAAAAGTTCTGACAAACTTTTTTTGCCAAAGAGTTTTGGGCCAGTGCTGCGATGCAGCTAAATGTTACATTTGTTATTCTTTCAAATGTGTTCTAAGGCCTTGCAAACTTAGTAAACTTCTGAATTCTGATCATTTACATTTTTGATAGTCTTGGAAACATTAGTAAGAATGGGTTGGAAATTTCAATGCAATCATTAATGTCTTACATTGTATGCATTTGTTTTTCAGCAAAGCTAGTTTATTGATAAGACATCGTAACGTAATGAAAAACCTAAATATTATTCCAGACACAAATACATAAAAAAATACCTTATCAAAAGAAAAATTATACATATATACAGTGTGTATATATATATATATATATATATATATATATATAATTTTTAACTAAAATTAACTAAAATTCTGAAAAATCCTTAACGTTGAGCCCTAAGTAACATAGCTCATTCTCGTTTACACTCCAAAAATTGGTTTAAAAGGACACACTTTTTATTCAATAAATTTAAGTTTGCTCCCACAATCATAAGCCAGCCTTGATCCATTATCTTCAGATTGAAGTGACACAACACTTTGCACATAACTTGCATTTTTGGAACCAAACTCGGAAATCATTAACGTCCTGGTTACTTGCGTATCCTCCGTTCCCTGATGGAGGGAATGAGACGTTGTGTCGATGTAGTGACACTAGGGGTCACTCTTGGGTGCCCGAAACACCTCTGGTCTTTGAAAAAAGGCCAATGAAAATTGGCATACCACTCCCCCAAACATACGGGTATAAAAGGAGCTGGTATGCTACCACTCATTCAGATTTTGTGCTGAGGAGCCGAGACAAGGTCCCGGCCATTTCACCAGGTAGTCCAGCGTTGTGGCAGGAGGGACACAACGTCTCGTTCCCTCCATCAGGGAACGGAGGTTACGCAAGTAACCAGGACTTTCCCTATCTGTCACTCACTCGACGTTGTGTCAATGTAGTGACACTAGGGGTCCCTATACGAAACGCCACAACTGGCTGAACTGTGTTACGTGAACTGGCGGTGCGAGACGGGCAGACCACTATGTGCCTCATAGCCAGTGCACCAGGCCGACACGTAACCTCCCCCAACGCTGTTATGAGTGTCGAACGGCCCTTCGGGAACAAGTCGACTGCCCAAAAGATAGAGACAGGCTAGCCCAGTCATGGCCTCTTATCCTCTCTTTTTTTTGTCTCCCCCAAAAAAAGAGTGAAATTTGTTAACCGACTGGGGCCACCAGGTCTACGTCGGGGGGTGTCACTCCCAAGGGGAAGACACCGTGTAGACCACACCCCACCCAGAGAGAGGGGAGGGGGTATTTTGAGTGGAAATATGTCACATGGTCTTGCCGAGCTTTGTCGGAAGTATGTCATGTGGAGAAGTCCCATGGTAGGTCCTACCCTACAGGGGAGGAGTTTCTACAAATATGGTGACTGGGGCAGAGGTGCCTCTGCCCAAGGAAGATGCAGTTTACCAACAGGGAAAAGAATTAGCGGAAGATATACATCGCATGGGGTTACCTATGGAGAACCAACACATGCGGAGCACCTACCCCAGTACAGGGCTTAGTTAGCACATGTAATGAGCCGGCAGCGAGTTTCTCCGCAAACTTGTCTCCCACAGGGCTCGGAGGAAGTCATCCAGGGAACACAGTTTGTGAACACTACTGGGAGTCAACAGCGCACATCTTCAGCTCAGGGGAGGTGAAAGGCGCTATGCACAAGTGATACACCCGGCCAGCTGTCACAGACTTACCTGTTTGTGCCTGCCACTACACAGAACGAAACCAGTTCCACCCGGAGATTGCAGAACCTCGCAAAGGTGTTGGGTGTTGCCAGCCCGCTACTCTGCAAATGTCTGTTAGAGAGTCACCACTGGTCAAGGCCCAGGAGGCCGCCACACTCCTGGTAGAATGGGCTCATAGCCTTGCTGGGGGCGGCACGTCCTGAGTGTGATATGCCATTGTGATGACCCAGTGAGTGATCCTCTGATTGGAGACAGTGCTTCCTTTCCACTGTCCACCAAAGCAGACAAAGAGCTGCTCAGAGACTCTAAAGCTCTGCGTGCGATCCAAATAGATGTGTAAAGCGCGCACTGGACACAGCAACATCAGGGCTGGGTCTGCCTCCTCCTGGGGCAGCGCTTGCAGGTTCACCACCTGATCCCTAAAAGGGGTCATGGGAACCTTGGGCACATAGCCCGGTCGGGGTCTCAGGATCACGTGAGAATAGCCCGGACCGAACTCCAGGCACATTTCGCTGACAGAGAACGCATGCAGGTCACCTACCCTCTTGATGGAAGTGAGCGCAGTCAGGAGGGCAGTCTTCAAGGAGAGTGCCTTAAGCTCGGCTGACAGCAAAGGCTCAAAGGGGGCTCTCTGTAGACCCTGAAGAACTATGGAGAGATCCCATGAGGGAACGAGGGGCGGTCTGGAGGGATTCAGCCTCCTGGTGCCTCTTAGGAACCTGATGATCAGGTCGTGCTTCCCTAAGGACTTACCGTCAACTGCGTCATGGTGTGCTGCTATGGCAGCAATGTACACCTTCAAGGTGGAAGGGGACAGCCTCCCTTCCAACCTCTCTTGCAGGAAGGAAAGCACTGATCCGACTGCGCATCTCTGGGGGTCTTCGTGTCGAGAAGAACACCACTTAGCGAATAGACGCCACTTAAAGGCATACAGGCGCCTCGTAGAGGGGGCCCTAGCCTGAGTGATCATGTCTACCACCGCGGGTGGTAGGCCACTTAGGTCTTCCGCGTCCCGTCCAGGGACCAGACATGGAGATTCCAGAGGTCTGGGCGTGGGTGCCAGAGGGTGCCCCGTCCCTGAGAAAGAAGGTCCTTCCTCAGGGGAATTTGCCAGGGGGGAGCTGTCACGAGGAGCGTGAGGTCCGAGAACCACGTCTGGGTGGGCCAGTAGGGTGCTACCAGGATGACCTACTCCTCGTCCTCCCTGACCTTGCACAGACCTGTGCAAGCAGGCTCACTGGGGGAAACGCATATTTGCTAATGCCAGGGGGCCAGCTGTGTGCCAGCGCATCTATGCCGAGGGGAGCCTCGGTGAGGGCGTACCAGAGCGGGCAGTGGGAGGATTCTTGGGAGGCGAACAGGTCCTGAGGGTGGAGTCTCCACTCTCCCTTGAGGGAAACCTGCCATGACAGCGTGTCCGCTGTAGTGTTGAGGTTGCCCGGGATGTGAGTGGCTCGCAGCAACTTGAGGTGCTGCCAACTCCGGAGGAGGAGACGGTGGGCAAGTTGTGACATACAGCAAGAGCGCAGACCGCCTTGGCGGTTGACATATGCTACCACTGCCATGCTGTCCATCCGAACTAGCACGTGCTTGCCCTGGATCAATGGCCGGAACCTCCGCAGGGCGAGCAGAATTGCCAGTAACTCGAGGCAGTTGATGTGCCAACGCAGTCGCGGACCCGTCCAGAGGCCGGCGGCTGCGTGCCCATTGCAAACAGCACCCCAGCCCGTTTTGGAGGTGTCTGTCGTGACCACGACGCACCTGGAGACCAGTTCTAGGGGAACACCTGCTTGTAGAAACGAGAGGTCGGTCCAAGGGCTGAAAAGACGGTGACAGACCGACGTAATGGCCACGCGGCGTGCCCGTGGCACCATGCCCGTCTCGGGACTCGAGTCTGGAGCCAGTGCTGAAGCGGCCTTATATGCATCAACCCAAACGGGGTGGCCACCGCCGAGGATGCCATATGCCCCAGGAGCCTCTGAAAAAGTTTCAGTGGAACTGCTGTTCTCTGTTTGAATGCCTTCGAACAGGCCAGCACCGACTGGGCACGCTCATTCATAAGGAGCGCCGTCAGGGAGACTGAGTCCAACTCCAAACCGAGAAAAGAGATGCTCTGAACCGGGAGGAGCTTGCTCTTTTCCCAGTTGACCCGAAGCCCTAGTCGGCTGAGGTGTGAGAGCACCAGGTCCCTTTGTGCGCATAACCCGTCTCTAGAGTGAGCTAAGATTAGCCAGTCGTCGAGATAGTTGAGAATGCGAATGCCCACCTCCCTTAATGGGGCAAGGGCAGCCTCTACGATCTTCGTAAAGATGCGAGGAGACAGGGACAGGCCGAAAGGGAGGACTTTGTAGTGATATGCCTGACCCTCGAATGCGAACCGCAGGAAGGGTCGGTGTCGAGGAAGGATCAAGACGTGAAAGTACGCATCCTTCAGGTCTACCACCGCGAACCAATCTTGATGCCGGACGCTCGCTAGAATGTGTCTTTGCGTCAGCATTTTGAACGGGAGTCTGTGTAAAGCCCGGTTCAGTACTCGCAGGTCCAAGATTGGCCGCAACCCACCGCCTTTTTTTGGTACGATGAAGTAGGGGCTGTAAAACCCTTTCTTCATCTCGGCTGGAGGGACAGGTTCTATCGCACCCTTCCATAGGAGGGTAGCGATCTCCGCGCGCAGGGTAACAGTGTTTTTGCCCTTGACCAAGGTGAAGTGAATACCGCTGAACCTGGGCGGGTGCCTGGCGAACTGAATCGCATAGCCGAGTCGGACGGTCCGGACCAGCCACCGCAATGGATTGGGAAGCACAAGCCATGCGTCCAAATTCCGCGCAAGGGGGACCAAGGGGACAATGTCGTCGGACGTACCGGCAGGTGGGGCCTCGTGGCGGGGCGGAGCGCGAGGTGCCACAGCACGTCGTGGCCGTGCTGAGTCTAGGGACATCGAAGCACTTACCTGGCTCCTTGTGACCACCCCGGAACAGCCTGAGATGGGGAGGAAGAGGACTGTCCTCGTAACCCGTGGAGGCTGCCACATCAGGGGCGGCTGTGTGCCACAGCTGGGCGCTCAGGGGCAGAAAGGGCACCTCTGGAGCGCCAATCCTGCAAGAAAAAGCCTGTGAACAGTAGTCGTGGTGATGACCGTACACACCGGGTATGTGACCCAGGGAGGAAGGAAGCCGCTCTTTTGCTGAACTGTTGGGTACCGCAGCCACTTGGGCGTGCGGCGAAATCAAACAAAAAAGGCAACAAAAGATTTTCTGCCCGGCCCTCCACCGGGGGATGGAGTGGTCTTTCTACCAGCTCCACGTGAGTGGGTTCCCTTGTCCCTGGGTTGTCCGTCTCAGGGGCGCTTCGAGGACCTCCGTGGGTTATTCGGCGCCGGCTGTGAGACGGGTGGCATCGGCTTCCTGCGGTGGGCTCCACGCCGGGCCGGAGGGGCGGGCTGCGGTGGAGCCGGTGCAGTCACCGCAGGGGGACGCCCTTGGCGACGAGCAGTCGGTGTGCGGGATCTTGAGCCGCGCCGGGGCAGGATGTGCCGGATTGCTTCCGTCTGCTGAGGACCGATGGACGTTGTGGAGCTTGGTGCCTCAGGAGGGGGCACATGCCGCAACCCTGGCAGCAGCGAACCCCCATGTGTTGCTCGTGAAGATGGAGGTGCAAGACTATCCGGAGACCTTTATGGAGCTCTTCGAGGGCACGGCCCAAGCCCTGGAATGGCAGCAGGCGCAATGGGCAGTCCACCTCTTACTGCTGCTGACCGGAGAGGCCCAACTCGCGGCCCAACAGCTCCCGGTCAACAAACTCCTGAGGTACCCCAAGCTAAAGAAAGCCATCCTGCAGTGGGTTGGCTGCAGTCCAGAGAAGCACTGCCAGCAGTTACGATCCCTGACACAGAGCGAAGTTGGCTGCCTGTTTGCCTTCGCTCAATAGCTCCGTGAAGCAGTGCAGTTTGTGGAGGACCATTTACTGTAGCATGCCCTGCTCTCTCTCTCTCTGTGATCCCTCCCCATCCCCATCCCCCGCCCCTTCCCCTCCTTCCTTCTGACCTATCCCGTTCCCCCGTTTCTCTCTCCCCCGGCTCTACCCATTATTCCTCTCAGGTTGGGGAAGTTGCCGCCACTTGTGTGGGTGTGAGGTTCGGGCCAGTCTGTTGGAGTTGTGGGGAGCTGGGACATGTCCGCGAACAGTGGGACGTGTGGGGTGTGCAATGCGCTGACGGGGGAGGTGGAGCCGGGGCCGGGGCTGGGGCCGTCTATGTCAGCTCCGTGTCAGGATGACGTAAGGGAAGGGGAAGCCTCGGGAATTCCCGCTGGAGATTTAAGCATGTGTTTGACCAAGTGAAAGTAATTGATGGTCAACGCCTTCAGCCGCGCATTGCACCCACATATCCATATTTCTCAATTATAAACAATAGGTTGTATCGAGTGACGCAGGACGCTGAGACAAAAGAAGAAACAACCCAGTTGTTAGTACCAGTACATTGTAACCCTGGTTAAATAATGGGTAATTAAAAGGAATTAAGTTTCATTAATTCATAATTTAGTAACATCATATTTCCCTAATAAAGGTGAAAAGAAATGTAAAAGTTATTAATAAAAATTATAATGAAGTCGATTTAAGTTATTTTGTTGATTAGTGATTTGACCAATGAGAGCTCTCCGTCATCACACGCCCTGCGTGTGTCCGCGTGTGTGTGAGACAACAGGCAAGAGAGCTGAGCATGACAGAGGAAAGATTTGAGCTGATCTTCATGAACTAAGTTAAAAGAAATATACAGGTGCATCTCAATAAATTAGAATGTCATGGAAAAGTTCATTTATTTCAGTAATTCAACTTAAATTGTGAAACTCGTGTATTAAATAAATTCAATGCACACAGACTGAAGTAGTTTAAGTCTTTGGTTCTTTTAATTGTGATGATTTTGGCTCACATTTAACAAAAACCCACCAATTCACTATCTCAAAAAATTAGAATACATCATAAGACCAATAAAAAAAAACATTTTTAGTGAATTGTTGGCCTTCTGGAAAGTATGTTCATTTACTGTATATGAACTCAATACTTGGTAGGGGCTCCTTTTGCTTTAATTACTGCCTCAATTCGGCGTGGCACGGAGGTGATCAGTTTGTGGCACTGTTGAGGTGGTATGGAAGCCCAGGTTTCTTTGACAGTGGCCTTCAGCTCATCTGCATTTTTTGGTCTCTTGTTTCTCATTTTCCTCTTGACAATACCCCATAGATTCTCTATGGGGTTCAGGTCTGGTGAGTTTGCTGGCCAGTCAAGCACACCAATACCATTGGTGTCATTTAACTAACTTTTGGTGCTTTTGGCAGTGTGGGCAGGTGCCAAATCCTGCTGGAAAATGAAATCAGCATCTTTAAAAAGCTGGTCAGCAGAAGGAAGCATGAAGTGCTCCAAAATTTCTTGGTAAACGGGTGCAGTGACTTTGGTTTTCAAAAAACACAATGGACCAACACCAGCAGATGACATTGCACCCCAAATCATCACAGACTGTGGAAACTTAACACTGGACTTCAAGCAACTTGGGCTATGAGCTTCTCCACCCTTCCTCCAGACTCTAGGACCTTGGTTTCCAAATGAAATACAAAACTTGCTGTCATCTGAAAAGAGGACTTTGGACCACTGGGCAACAGTCCAGTTCTTCTTCTCCTTAGCCCAGGTAAGATGCCTCTGACGTTGTCTGTGGTTCAGGAGTGGCTTAACAAGAGCAATACGACAACTGTAGCCAAATTCCTTGACACGTCTGTGTGTGGTGGCTCTTGATGCCTTGATCCCAGCCTCAGTCCATTCCTTGTGAAGTTCACCCAAATTCTTGAATCGATTTTTCTTGACAATCCTCATAAGGCTGCGGTTCTCTCGGTTGGTTGTGCATCTTTTTCTTCCACACTTTTTCCTTCCACTCAACTTTCTGTTAACATGCTTGGATACAGCACTCTGTGAACAGCCAGCTTCTTTGGCGATGAAAGTTTGTGGCTTACCCTCCTTGTGAAGGGTGTCAATGATTGTCTTCTGGACAACTGTCAGATCAGCAGTCTTCCCCATGATTGTGTAGCCTAGTGAACCAAACTGAGAGACCATTTTGAAGGCTCAGGAAACCTTTGCAGGTGTTTTGAGTTGATTAGCTGATTGGCATGTCACCATATTCTAATTTTTTGAGATAGTGAATTGGTGGGTTTTTGTTAAATGTGAGCCAAAATCATCACAATTAAAAGAACCAAAGACTTAAACTACTTCAGTCTGTGTGCATTGAATTTATTTAATACACGAGTTTCACAATTTGAGTTGAATTACTGAAATAAATGAACTTTTCCACAACATTCTAATTTATTGAGATGCACCTGTAGTTCAAAATCTCTGAAAAGTGTACAGAAATAGTTAAAAAGTGTTCAAGTTTATTTTTTTGTACCATCCAGTATCTGAAGAAGCCGATTGAATATTGTTGAGTCAAATTTTCACTCGGTGAGTCAGTGTAATATAATTAATGGTAAAAAGTGTATAAAAACTGCATAATACGATGATTGAGTCAATAATAGTTATTTAGTTGCAGTAAACATAGTGTTTATTCCTTTTTCATGGTGTATTTCGAATAATCCAAGTGGTTATAAATGTGGTCATAGTGAACCGTGGGGTTATTCCTTGTTCACTGCAGTTCACCGACGCCATTGTTGGACACATGCGCCTGTGTAAGAGAAAAAATGATTAATATAGAGGTAAATGATTATAATACATCATTTCTTGTAAAAATGGTATTTGTATGTATAATTGTTTAATTTGGTTATTTCGATCTTTGATGTGAAATTATTCTTGAATCCACTAAATGAATGCTCTGGTCTGTGATCAGGCCAGGTTTTTTTTCCTTCCTTGTGTTTTTCCTATTTTCTTGGTTCTACGGTTTGTGTTACTCCTGTGAGCTGAGACTTCACATTTGATGGCGAGTCACGCAAATTCTACATTGTACAGAGAAAAGACGACAACAAATCAGAGAAAAGAGGACAACAAATCATAAAGAAGAGGATAATTTCCTTTCATCAGCCCTGCTTTTGGAAGTTAGACAATTCCAATTTAGAGAACTATTTAGCTCCTTTCCTGGAGAGGATTGACAAATAAGGAAAAGAGAAGAAACTGATCAGTATTTTACAGAACATTGAACTATTGATGGTGTATGGTTACCCATAACCAGTTTGATTGATATTGAGATCCTTATACATTGAAACAGCTGTGATATTTTGAGAGAAATGTTATTTTTTATTTTCTTTAATTTCATTTTGATATTGAAAATACCAGTCTGTGTATATTTTCGGGGTAAAAGAAAAGTGCACTTAAGGGAAAGTTTACATAGTTAATCTGTATTGTATATTGTTTGTGTAATATTGTAACTTACTTTCTTTAATTTTTTTATTATTTTCACTCTCTATCAAAAGGAACAAAATAACATTCGAAGTTCAAATCCAGCACAGTGCCTGTCTGTTGTTTCTCACCACAACCCGCTACCTCCTTCACGGTCCCTAAATCTTCTGATAAATCTATCTGGTCCAACAGCAATTCATTTATTGCCAATATCTTAGACACTTGCTACAACATCATAGTCCGATGGCAGATCACTTGGGACAGGGGAAAACACTAAGCCGTCTCATGGCCCATTTCTATTGGCCGGGCATTCACGGGGATGTTAGCTGGTGGTGTGCGACATGCCGCAAATGTCAGCTGGCGAATCCGCCGGCCACTCCAAAAGCGTCATTGCGCCCTCTTCCAATGATTGAGGTTCCCTTTGACAGAGTTAGCATGGACCTCATTAGGCCATTAGAACAGTCAGCATGCAGGCATCGCTTTGTGTTGTTCTGGTGGACTATGCAACGCGATACCCGGAAGCAGTGCCTCTTCGCAACATCTCAGCACATAGTGTTGTGGAGGCACTTTTCAGAATAATCTCCTGAGTGGGGATTACAAAAAAAATCCTCACTGATCAGGGCACTACTTTCATGTCACTTACACTATGCAAGCTGTACGAATGATTAGGTATTAAATTGATTCAGAGAAGCGTGTACCACCCACAAATGGACGGCTTGGTTGAACAATTTAATAAAACCTTAAAAAATATGATTTGTAAGTTCGTGCATGAAGATGCTCAGAATTGGGATAGGTGGCTCAAACCCCTGTTATTTGCAGTGCGAGAGGTCCCTCAATCCTCCACGGGGTTTTCCCCATTTTAATTATTATTTGGGCATAAGCCCTGTGGCGTGTTAGACATCATGAAGGAAAATTGGGAGGAGGGACTTTCACAAATCAAAAATGAAATTCAATACGTTCTTGTCCTGAGAGAAAAGATCCACACACTGAGGCTTCTATCACAGGAGAATTTGCTACAGGCTCAAGAATGTCAGCCCCAGCTGTATAACAGGGGAGCTCAGCTATGGGAGTTTGTACAGGGAGATAAAATACTTGTACTGCTGCCCAAATTACTCACAAAGTAACAAGGGCCCTTTGAGGT
Organism: Myxocyprinus asiaticus; assembly: GCF_019703515.2. Lineage (NCBI taxonomy): Eukaryota > Metazoa > Chordata > Actinopteri > Cypriniformes > Catostomidae > Myxocyprinus > Myxocyprinus asiaticus. The sequence continues at coordinate 28,211,855 of NC_059362.1, forward strand.
CACACGGTGAGTTGGGGAAGTCGACTATGAGGTAGTGCATAAGGATAGGGGCGGGGCTCGTCAAATTTACCACCTCAACCTCCTAAAACCATGGAGAGAGTCGTCACCATATCCTTGGAGATGGTAGTTCTGGAGAGGTAGGAGCTCGGTCCGGAGGTGAGCCTAAAGGCCAATCAGTTCACTCCGGTCCCATGTGGAGACCACCTCTCACCGTCACAACGTATGGAGGTTGCCAGATTGCAAAAAAGTTTCTCTGACGTGTTCTCGCCTCTCCCCGGCCACACTAACCTCATAGAACACCACATTAAGACAACCCCCAGGGTAGTGGTACATAGCCGGCCCTACTGCTTACCCAAACACAAGAAATGGGTAGTACGGGAAGAATTAAAGGCCATGCTCGATATGGGGGTAATAGAAGAATCCCACAGTGATTGGGCCAGCCTGGTGGTTCTGGTACCTAAGAGTGATGGCCCGGTCCAGTTCTGTGTGGATTATTGAAAAGTCAATGTGGTGTTGAAATTTGACCTGTATCCAATGCCTCGTATTGACGAACTGCTCTATCGGTTGGGCATGGCTCGCTTTTACTCGACACTTGGACTTAACAAAGAGTTATTGGCAGATCCCCTTAACGGTGATGTCCTGTGAGAAAACTGCCTTCTCCACACAGTTTGGATTACACCAATTTGTGAACATTTCGTTCGGTTTGTTTGGGGCCCCGGCTACGTTTTAGTGTTTTATGGACCGAGTCCTCAGACCGCACACTGCATATGTCGTTGCTTATTTGGATGATATCATTATTTACAGTAATAATTGGCAGAGGCACGTGCAGCATCTGGGGCCGTTCTGAGGTCACTGCGATGAGCGGAACTCATGGTTCCACATTGGGCATGGGTAGGTGCGACCCCAAATCGATAAAACTGCAGCAATTGCGACCTGCCGAGTCCTAAGACCAAAAAGGAGGTGAGACAGTTCTTGGGGCTGGCTTGCTGTGGAGCGGGATGTGGTCATGTGTCTGTCACTGGGGAGAGAGGAAGCGGTAAGGACCATCACCTGGTGATTGTTAACACTAAACACCTGTGTCTCATTACAGTGATGCCAGAGACGGGCTTGAAAAGGCTGCCGAGAGACAGAGAGAGTCAGGGACAAAGAAACCCGAAGTTGTGAAGCCAAAGTGTATATTTTGTTGTGAAGCTGAAGTGTTTATATTGTTGTGAAGCTAAAGTGCATATACTGTTGTGGAGCTGAAAAGCCAGTGCTCTCTTGTGAAGCTGAAAAGCCAAAGACTGTGTTTGCTAGACTGAAAAAACATTAAATCTGACTTACCTGGACTGCCACCCCACTTCCCACTTCCTTTCTTATTGTTGGAATTTCTACATCTATTATCAAAGGTTTGTGCCTAATTATTTGGACGTCACCAGCCTGCTGACTGATCTCGCTAAAAAGGGAGCTCCAGACCCGGTCCAGTGGACAGAGCCGTGCTAACGGGCTTTCACACAGGTAAAAGCTGCACTTTGTGGCAGGCCGCTTCTGCATTCCCCTGATTTCTCTCTCCCTTTTGTTTTACAGATGGACACATTGGACAGGAGGCAGGGTGCTGTTCTGTCCCAGGTGGTGGAGAGGGAGGAGCGCCGGACAGTCCCCCAACCTGAGTCGGGCGGTGGGGGTATGTGGAGGTGAGGGCGTGGTCGAGCGCCCATCTGGGGAGAGAGAAAGTGGTAAGGACATCCACCTGACACGTCCATTTATGAAATTTTTTCTGAATTAGCATGAGAATGAGTCAGAATAAACATTTTTAATTACATGTTCTAAGGAGTGCAAATCCTTCTACATATTGTGGCTATTACTATTTCTGGATTGAGCATTTGAATTCACAAAATTTTTACAAAGTGTGTTACTAATTAATTATAAATAAACCATCGGTTTTTCATATCAGCATTATTATGTTTACAACCGATATACCAGTGTTTTTAATTTGGTCAATAGTTGGCTGATAAAAATATATATATCAGTACATCCCTAATATCACAGTAACAGTAATAATGTGTCAATGTGAGATTTCCTTGTAAATCCCAGAATCATTTAAGAAAATTAGGTGCAGGTTGAGGTGCCTTTAACAGTGCGTGCTACAGCAGATCAGGCTGAATTCCAATCCAAAGTGATCATCCCTATGCCCTGCTCTCTCCGGATGGTGGAGCCTTTGAAGTAGGTACTCTGAAAGGAACGTGGCACCATTAATGTATGAATGTACCCTTCGGTAACAGTCTTGAGGAAGAGCCCTTCGAGAAAGGATTCATTTTTTCACTTTCCTTTGGAACAACCCTTCGAATGGCGTCCTCTTCCTGCAATGACCTTAAAGGATGCAAAAATGCCACTGGGAATTCGCCTCCGGAACCATCGAAGTGGTGTTGTCTCTGATGAATAACACCTCAAATAAAAGTCTATTCTATGTACAGTATTAAAGTACAAAATTAAAAAGTAAATACTCAACTACATATTTGTAGTCGAGTATATTCAAATTCAGTGACCCATACTTAAAAAAATACTACTTTTTGTTTAAACGAATAGCATTACATTAATATAAAAGGAAATGAAGTGAAAGTATCAAAAGTGTCAGTTCTATAGAGGGGATGATGAGGTCAGCGTGAAAGCGGCAGAGATGACAGAATGAAGTGAGGGAGCAGAGATGTGAAAAAGTGAAGGGACGAGTGATGAGACAAGAAAAAGATTAGCACTGTGGTGTTACAAGGGTTACAATAACATGGTACTGAATGATTATTATATTCATGTTTTGTAATATTTTCCAAAAATACCATGGATTTACTACAGTATAGCACATGTCAAAAACACGGCATTACCATGGACCATGTCTATTAGGATATGTATAAAATAAAGAAAATGCTTAAATACTGTAAAAGCAAAGAAATAAAGATATATATAGAAATAAGTACTACTCGTTAAAAAAATATCAGGGCCCTTTTGTTATCCTTCCACCCCTTGCCCCTGCTGAGGTCTGTGAACACCACTGTTCAGGTGTAATATATTGATGGGGGTCTATAAGTTCAAGATCAGTTGAACTTATAAGTATGAACAATAACAGCAGTGTAAATCTCACTTGTTGACTGATTACAGACTACAACACGCTCACAGATGGCTGGTAGTCTTGCACCCCATGCAACAGATTACCCAAATTGTTTTAAGACCGTGGTCCAGTAGGACTGTCCACTCCAACGTGGTGGCACAGAGAAAATGGACAATAAGAGTATCGATCATGAGACCAGTATTGCCCACCGACAGTTATATCTCTCTCTGTCTATTTCCATCTTTCTCATCTTCCATTTTTGCAGAGTGGGTCAGCAAGGTGCAGTGGAGACAATTGGGATTATCATGGGCTACAGACATTAATCCCATTGTGGCAAAGACTTTTCAGAAACTGTGCCCCCATGTGTTGCCTTTGGCCATGCTCCCAAGGTGCCATGTATCTAACCACTCGGATTTGTTTTATGTTGCCACCACTTGCGTATGCGCTAGTGACAAGATTGCTAAGGTGAGCACATCCCTGGTTGCATGTGGCTTTCCTAGTGAGGTAGTGCACAAAGCAGATCAAACATTTGGTTATCACTTTTGTTTTATAAGCAAAGACATGGATGATACTGTAAGATGTAATTGATTAAAAGAGTGTTTTGTGAGAAGATTAGAGCATGCATTTAATTCAGTCTCACATTGCACACTAAACCCCTTTCATAGCTGCAGGTGGTCCCTCTAATCTATGTTCTGTATCTCAACCACATGTCTTCTCTGGTAATCGAGTCAGGAAGTGGAACTAGTCTCTTGCTCTCATTAGCACCACACTATCTGGATGCATCAAGTTCAGCTGCTGCTCTGGAGGTGAGAGAAAGGGAATTTAAAATTCCTTTCAAATTAATTCAGCCCTATTGTTAGCCTATACATGTTTCTCCATGGTTACTCGTGTTAGGAGTGTACCTTTGAAACCTGCACTTCAGTTATGAAGATATTAGATGGGGTTTTAATAAAATTGATTAATGGAAGTGTTCCTTTTCGGTCATATCTAACATCCTCATGCTGCTAAATAAAATAACAGCTAATGTTGATTGCATCAGTGAAATTTTGTAAGTCTGTATTGTTTGCACATTTTTCCCAAAGGACACTTTAATCATATATGACTGATTTTAATTTATAAAACATCTTTAATGGAATATTCTAGTTTCCATACAAGTTAAGCTCAATCAACAGTATTTGTGGCATATTGTTGATTACCACAAAATTGTATTTTGACTCATCACTCCTTTTCTTAAAAAAGCAAAAATCGAGGCACTTACAATGAAAGTGAATTGGACCCATTTTTGAAGGGTTTTCAGGCAAAAATGTGAGGATTATAATTTTCTAAAAGCACATACATTAATTCTTCTGTAAAAACGTGTGGATTATTGGGCTGTAATGTTGTGTAAATAGTCATTTTTGTGGCGGACTACTGTTGTAGGTTAATGAACTTATACTTATTTGTCACAGACATTATGTCGTCCTGGCAATGAGGTTGTAAAATTGGATATAACTCTATACAGAAAAGGTTAGTAAGTGTTTTTTGTTTGTTTTTTGTTTTTTATCACACTAAAATCATGTTAACACCCATTTTGTTTATGTCTTTACTATATACTATATAACAGTGAGCATTTGAGCATTTATGGATTGCTCCCATTCACTTTTATTGTAAATGCCTCACTGTAACCCAGATTTGTGCTTTTTTTTAAAGACAGACAAGTTGAAATTCATTTTTGTGGTAATCAACATTATGCCACAAATGCTGTTGATTGAGCTTAACATGTATTGAACCCAGAATATTCCTTTAACAGCACGTGAAGGGTTTCTTTTGGAAGGTCATTATGTGATGGATTGTGACATCATGAAACACACTCATGGGCCATGGTTTCAACAAAACAACTGACAGTTCATGTTTATTTGCTTCTTGTGAGGCACAAGAAAAGTGCTGGAACAATACTGTTGTGTAAACACAATGTGGGAGAGAATGGTTAAAAAGTTCCAAAACAGGTTCATAGTAATAGTCAGCTCATCTTGGTGGGGTGATGGGAGGGTGCTAGTAATTTTAATGAGAAACTTTAATGGCTTGCCAATACAAAGGTGCGTGCAGCCTGTATAATAGATATCAGATCGTTATGCTTGAGTGAGGTTGTTTATAGTAACATAGCTCTTTGTCTTCATTTTATTTCCCCCATTTGCTTCGCAGTGTTCATTATATTCACATACTACAAAGATGTATAATTACATGTGAGCTAATGCACCCTCCAATTAATTAAAAAAGAGCATTCAGTTGGGTTATAGAAGTTATATATAGGTTGGGTTGGTGTAAAAAAGCATTTATAAAAAATAAATGAGCACGATTTACAGTGCTGTCCCACTTTAGTCGCTTTTAATTGACTGGCTTAGCTAAAACAAACAGACTTCAGAACTATAATCAGTGAAACAGGTGGCTTATATAGCAGATATCCAGCACTTCAGCACCGATGGACTAGATATTGATTGGCCGAGACAGATTGTGGCTCACAGATCAAATGTAGCATTGCGGAGTGTGAAACTGCCATGTTTTAATAGGGGTGTAATCCAAGTGGACCAGGGCCATCTGCTTCCACTTCTTGTGCTGGCAATAAAAAAAGTGTTGTTAAGACACTCTGGCTGAAGAAGCAGCTTTATTTTATTTTATACGTTTTAAATTTACAGTAATGATGCTTATCACTTCTACATGTGTCAATAAGAAGCAGATGTAGCTGTAATACATAAACAACCTAATCTGTATTTAGATCTCTTAGATCTAGAGTGGTTTGCTGGCAGGAAAAAGGTATATTGTGTTCTGGTCAAAACTGATCGATTAATTTTTTTTGTCTCTGAAAACTATTATTTTATCCATTTGTAATACAATTCTATGATTTTGTTCACATAGGGCATCTGAACACAATTGTTTTTTTTTATACTTTTTATCAAATGTGACTGGTTTCATTTCACTTTGTTACATCTGTGGTGTTCCCAGTCTAAAGTGACCGGCCATTGGAAATTAATTGATTAAACTACAAAATATAGAAATACAGAAATATTAAGTATTCAGGAGAAGGAAAAACATGACAGAAAGACACTCCTGTTTATTATATTTATGTGTGTCAGTGGGAATTTCATACACTAATACTCACTGCAGTTTGGCCTCTGAGTGACCTTTCCAGTGATATATAACACATGGCTATCTCATCTTTTCTATATTTCTACCAACTCTGAAAATAATTGTTGTGATTACAAATTTGCAAATTATAAGACCAAAAGAGTTCTAAATTGTCAGCAAATTAAAAAGAATTACTTAAGAATTGGTAAGCTTTAAAGTAACACCTATTTATTTAGATCAATTTTTTTTTTCTTTTTTTTTTTTTTTGCCCCGCTATCCCAGTATCCCAGTATCCCAGTATCAGCTCAGTTCTATCAATACAAAATTATTTTTTAAATATGTTCAAAAAAGAAGTACAAAACCTGTCATAAATTAAAATAAAAATAAAAAAAATTTGGCAAAAAGATCTAATGTAATATTTTGGGGTAATATATGCAATATGAGAGATTACTTAACAATCTTAGTGGACTTGTCATTTTTGACTGGGAACACAAAAGGTGTTAGCACAACCTAATACAACACAAGGGTTCATTATTTAACATCTGACCTGACATGGGTGATTACTCTGAAAAAACCTCAAAGGTTTGAAATGTGCAAAAACAAAAAAGTACTCGAACTTTATCATCATAGTTTTACATCAGTTATGTTTTCCAAAATATGTACACCATACACAAATGCCTTTGGGATGCTGCATAGTTTCTATTTAATTCACCAAAAGAATCTGTGTATCTGGTTCCAAATCAAGCTTTACCCACATGTTTGGAAAAGAATTACCACAATTGTAAGAACATACAGATCTCTAGACAGATTCCACAGAACATGAGATCTCTATACACAGCCAAAACAAGAAGACATATATTGTATATACACCAGACAACTCTAGAGTGGAGGGAAGTGGTGTAGACACTGGAGGAAAAATTGTCTCTGATCCACTCTTCAGCTCACTGCAGGGGCAATCTTAGGACTGCAGAAAATCCTCTTGGGACTTTACTTTGTTCAAATACAGAGTTACTGTTTCTGTTAAGGAATGAGTGAGTTGATTTTTCTGGTTTTATCAAACGGCTAACTATAAAGCAAAACAATACTTTAAACTATAGGAGTTTTTACCAGTAGTAGGTATTTATTTGGTTTTATTTCAATAAAAATTCTTTATATTTGTTATTTATAAATTATTGGTACCGTATAAGGATTTCACATTTTATCGTTATAAAAATCAACTTTTTCCAAGGACACAATCTTGCAAAAAATCTACATTGTTTAGCAGAAACCTTTAAAAAACTTGTCATTCAAAGCTTATTTGTCTTTTATCTCTCATCTGCTGTGAAAAGGGAGAAGGGAAGGTGATGTTCCATATTTAGCCCTAAACAGCAGTATCAATGTATGAAACACATCTATAAATGCTTGTTTTTGATTGCTCCATGACATTTATATGTCTGCTTTATTTGAGACATATGGCACTAGAAGAGATAAGAAACCAGGTTTCTATACAATCTCCACAGTGCAAATAATACGATACCATCAGTCCGTAAACCTTGTTTAACGACTTAATGAAAACAAGTTGATTTAGAACGTGCTAAGAGCAGTAATGCTTTCTCAAAAAAACAGCACTTTGACTGAACATGATTCAATCATGGACAGTGGTTCCACATGATTGAAACAAGTTCTCTTAACAAAAATAAAACAATTTAAACCCAAGAAAATTCACCATGTAAAATGAACTAGAATGAATGGTGTTCATTTAACTTGAATGAATGGTGTTCGTTTAACTTGAATGGTGTTCGATTAACTTAAATGAATGGTGTTCGTTTAACATAAATGAATGGTTTTCATTTAACTTGAATCAGTTATGTTCTCCTACATTTAAGCCTTTTTGTTTAGCTTACATATTTATATCATGTTAGATGAAGTCGATTTGGTCAAGTTACTAGAACTAGGTATAATGCCAGTTATAAATGTCAATCCTATTTTCTCATTCTTCAGTGACTGTCAAACGAGACTACAGAGGCAGCACACAGTATGAAACCATTTATTGGAAAAAAGTTCTGCTGTACATAGCACATTCAAAGCTTAAGGGAATACAGGTTCAATACAAGTTAAGCTCAATTGAAAGCACTTACAATGGAAGTAAATGGGACCAATTTTTGGAGGGTTTAAGAACACTGTCAACCCGTATAACTGATTGTCTTTACTTTTAAAAGTTTCAAAACTTAAGTCTCAAGTATGCATAACTTGTTTTTCTCAGAAACTATAAATAATATATATATATATATATATATATATATATATATATATATATATATATATATTGGTCCAATCAAAATATGCAATTACTAATGTTTATTTGAATTACCTACAACTTAAAATTTAAAGTTCTGCAAACTTAATATATTTATACAACTTAAAAAATATATGGTTTTTGAAATCATGAATATGCTTTGTATTAACTTATTTTTAAGCCATGTTAACTTAAACTACAATTTTAGGTGACTTGGAATGTGCTAGTAGTATTAATTAAATGTTTTGCAACTGCCTATTTTTTTTTTTTCCTTAAATGTGAAACTTTTGCAATTTAAACATAATAAAATAAATAAATAAAACTGCAGTAGTAAACATATTTAATATAAGACAAGGTACAATTGACAAAACATGAGGCACAATACTGAAAAAAGAAAAAAAACATTTGACAGCGACAGGATAAATTGTGTACAGCTGCATTAGTGTTGCACATCCTTCAGCATTAAAACGTTATAAAGCCACCTGTCTTTAAACTTTTTTGGGTAACTCAGATCTAATACATTAATCAGTCCAAACGTACAAAGAAATCTGAAAAGCCTGGGCAGGTGGGTGATGACTTCACTTTCAAGAACAATGAAATTTTTACCAGAATGTAGTGAATTGCAGCATCTGTGAGTTCTCTGACCGCTGTTAACAGGGCAACTGGTGAATATACAAAATTTCTGAATCTTCAGTCCTGAATATTTAAAATATTAAAATCTGTTTCAAAATACACACCTACATAAAAGAATAGTTCGCACAAAAATTATGTCATTATTTACTCACTTGTTCCAGACCTGTATGACTTTTCTTCCATGGAAGACAAAATCTTTGTTTTTGTTTTGTTTTTATAAATCATCTTCTTTAAAAGGATAGTACCCCCAAAAATGAAAATTTTCTTTATTTACTCACCCTCATGCCATCCCAGATGTGTATGACTTCTTTCTTCAGCAGAACACAAATGAAGATTTTTAGAAGAATATCTTAGCTCTGTAGGTCCATAGTAAATAATGAAATAATTTTTGGGTGAGGTATTCCTTTAAATTTCAAAACAAAATGATTTAGAAATGTGTGAATAATTTACCCTGCATGTTTTGAAGAATCTTGAGGTGTCTTCTCTCAGCAGCACAGGAAGTGCACAAAGCACAGTGGTTCGACTTGTGTGGACACTATGTTGATCCTGAAAGTAAAATTTTAAGATAGTGTTAAATGTTGAACATGTTGAATGTATTATTCAGCCTAAACATTGTGAATTATTTAAAACCCTTCAGTTCCCACCCAAATCTATAGCTTTTTAACCTTCACAATAGTCTGAAGATAGGAAAGCTTAGGCCCAGATGGAATCTGCAGACTTTTTTTGGCGCTTTCTACACAGATTTTTGGGGAAATCGGCAGGATTTTTTGGATGAGATTTAAACATGGTAAAATGTGTTAAATTAACCTGAGAGTACTGTACTATTAATGGTTGCTAAAAGCATCACACAATTAGCCAAACAACATGCAAGAGATGTGGAATTTGTAGAACATGTAGGAATGAGAAATGTTGCAATTCTGTTTTCTGCTGAGTCCTGTGCACACAGATTTCGTCTGGGCTTATACCATAAACATATTCTAACATAACATGTAAATACAACTTTTCAGTACACTCATCATTAAAGGTGCACTCAGCGATTCTTGAGAAACACTGTTGATATTCGAACTCAACTGCCAAAACAAACACACCCCTCCCTTCAGTGCTCCTTTGGAAGCTCCGCCCCCCCAAATTCATGCACGCGAGACGGTTTTACACACACCAGCTCCAGACACTCACAACTCTCCTGCTACTAAATCTAACATCACAACAACAGCATATATGGGTTCTGTGGAACATAGCAAAATGTATTTTATCCACCTATCGAGAAGAAAAAGTGCAACTTCTGCATCCGTCTTCAAGCCTTTTACCTCTCGGAGGTCTCTCCACCGCTGAAAAGCCTCGCCGATGTTGACGCGGCTCTAGGCCCTCGACTTATCATAATCCTTCTTTCTTTCGTTTATATTTGTCTGACCTTTTTCTCTTGGTCTGTTTCTCAGCCATTTGTCCTCCTTGGAGTTTAGAAAGTTCGCATCAACCATATTTGCCGTCGCTCTACTAATGAATTTCCCTCTCGCTCTGCCCCCACCCCCCATCCAGTGCACGCTTAAGAACCACCCCCTGTTGCTGATTGGCTGGAGTAGTGTTGTGTGGATCGGTCTGATCCACTTTGTTTTTGTCCCATTTACAGAGCCAGGGCTGTGTACAAATACTCAATTTGTTTTTTTCAGCCCATCCACAAAACAGACAGCTAGGAGACTGTGAGGAGGTATTTGCAGAATTTGACAAAAAATGTTTTGGATTAGAATTACTGAGTACATCTTTAAAGGGATAGTTCACCCAAAAATGAAAACTCTCTCATCATTTATTCCCCCTCATGCCATCCCAGAGGTATGACTTTCCTAAGATAGAAAGGCTATCTAAGAGATAAGAAAGGCTAGTACATTCACAATGGATTGAAAGACAGACCTTTGCCATCCCTACAAATTATCAAACATGTGCATGTACACAACAGTTTATGTTGCCCATTTAGATAAAATAAAGAAATATGGCTATTTTACAGTAAACACACACACACACACACACACACTTGTTACTTACCTTGGAAACTTGTACCATGCAAACAACAAAATTCATCCACCTTGTTCAAACTAGGGTGGAAACTAGTCCAAACATGTTCTTTAAGCTCTCAATGTTCTTTAGAATGAGGAGAAAAAATAATAGCCTATAAGTATAGCAGTTAAATTTCACAACAGTAACCTTAAAAAAAACTTAATTTAATGTAAAGAATCACAGGCTAACTCCACTAAACAAAATTCTTCAATGTTAAAATGCTTGTAAAATTTAGAAATTGTAACTCTGTCAATACATCGAGGAGCTGCTTAAGTTAAGCACTCGCTGCATCATTTAAAATAATATCATGTAGACCAGTGGTTCCCAACCCTGTTCCTGGAGCCTCCCCAACACTACACATTTTGGATATCTCCCTAATCAAACATACCTGATTCAACACATCAGCTCACTAGTGGAGACTCCAAGACCTGAATTGGGTGTGTCAGAAAAGGGAGATATACAAAATGTGCAGTGTTGGGAGGCCTCCAGGAACAGGGTTGAGGACCACTGCTGTAGACGGACAAAACGCTCTTTAGATAACTGTTGCGGTTCGTTTTGTATTCTACATATCCTAAAATATCATCATTAAACTGAAGGAAAACTAAGAGGTTACTTCAGTTACCTAAACCAGTAACTTGCTGTATGTCTCCTTCTGACATTGAGTACTGTTTAGGATATTTACGTAGATACATCTAAATTTAATATTTGTGTAGTTTCCGTATTACAAAAATAATAATAAAATGTTATGATTGAACTTGAAAAGGTGTCTGCTCCAGCTCAATATTTAAAGTTTTTAATGTACTTGCTTTGCTTTGCATATCACATATAAATGTTAATTGATTCTTTCAATATACAGTAAGTTCATTTTGTTCATTCAGGTCAAATCCTTTTTAATTGCCGTAATGTGTTGTATTTTGACAATTAAGGTCAAAGCAAGACAAACAACAGAATTTAAAAAAACAAACAATAACCGTTGTTTGTACTTATTAAAGAAGGAATTCTGGTCAAGTTATAAGGAGTCATGGAAATCCATTTGAATGAAGTATATAAATTATTCGTAAGTCAAATGAACTCCAATAATCCTGCAGTGCTCCAGTCAAAACATTAAAATAGTTAACAAACTCAATATAATAAACACCAATTTAATTACTTAACATCAAATTTATCTCTTCAAATGTAAACACTTGATGACTGCTGCGACTGTGTCCCAACTGTTTACTTCCTGCTGCCAGCTGCCCTTTTTGAATGAGCTTGACTTAAATGAGCTCTTTCAAATTGAACACATTGAGTCACCTATTCAAGTCAGTTTAACATGATGCAACTGTGTTTGAAAAAGAAACCTGATACAATGGTGTTAAATCCAAATTAATTGTTTAAATATAGTGAACAGCCTCCAAAAATCATTTTTTTGCGTGACAGTTGCAAAACAAAAGAGTGCTGATATACCTGTGCTGTTGCAGACTAATGCACCGCTCTGTTCACTGAAACTCAGTGATTGCTCAAACAAACATCTCTTTGGTATGGTTATTTGTTTTGGTTTGCAGAAAAGGCATTGCATAACGTAACCTTTTTTCACCGTGTGGAGTTAACAGTGTTTGTTTGGAGTGTTGTTGCTGCTGCTGCTTTGTTGGACTCAAGTGACAGCACAGCTGTAAAATTCCGGTTTCGTAATAGTCACATTCAAAAATATCTCAATAAATTACACATTTATTAACACTTATTGAATTAAAACCAGTAATGTAGCGACAGGTACTTCGCCCAGTGTACGAAGTAAAAGTACTTTTTTTTTTCATTAGAAAATGAAGGAGTAAAAAGTACCCACCATAATACCTACTCTTAAACAAAATGTTTTTCCAAAAAGTAAACGTAGCACGTAAACACTCAACTCTGGTGTTTTTAATAATTAATTCAGTCAATATACAAAACAAGTATAGATACGTGGGGGACTCTGTCTTTCCCTTTCTCTCTCCTTCTCTCTCTACACAAAGACCACATTTTCTTTCATTTTGTTGTTTCATTTGTTCTGGGCATCATCTGCATGGCAGGTGTGTAAATATTACTCACAAAACCTATTCAATGCATCATCTTCAGAAAAAAAAAAAAGGTTATTATGCTGCCTCAGCAGAGAATGGTATGAGAAAGAGTTATGAAACAGAAAATGGCCAGTAAGCAATAAAATAAACTGTCAACATACACAAGAATCTCCATAAAAAGATAAATAATAATAATAAATAATAATAAATGCTCAGTAAAAACACTAAGCAACTAAACATGGAAAGTGGAGTTTGATTATGAGAAAGAATTTGTTTTGTGAAAACAAATGGAAATATGTAGGTTGGTTTTGTTCATTATTGTTATATAAACTTTATTTATAACTGTTTTCAGTGTTTGCTACTTTTGCCTTTTTACCTTTTTATCATTTCCAGAAAACACAATTGAAGGAACACTGACATCAGTCTGACAGCACTCATCTTGTTGCATTTTTCATCAAAAATATCAAAAAGTTAAATATGATCAAAAACAAATGTGTTCAAAAAGTCCTTAAAGTTTAGAAGATTAGTGTATTATTCCAAATAGTTCATAGTGATGACAACGGCTGCGCTTCTCACAATATAACTTTATCAGTTGCCCTCTTGACCCATATTAGCAGGCTAATATGAGCAGGATAAAAAGAGTAATAACATTTTTGTTAACAGAATAGACACCCAGCAAATGTCCAATAACCTTTCTATAGTCTTAATTATTTGTCTTTATGATAAAATAGTTGATCTATGAATAATAATAATAATAATAATAATAATAATCTCTTGGTAAAACTGGCAGCTGACTGACTCAGCTATTTATCTGTAATCAATGTCATTTTACTCTGACCTCACACCACAGTAGGAGAGTCATGAGGAGGGGGCATGTCTGTTACCCCCTTCTTTGTGTGTGTGCAATAATTTACCAACATGAGGATTTAGATAAAAATTTCTGTACGTGTGTGATGAAATTAAGTCAGTTGCGCAGAGAAAAGCTAAAAACTTTTTTGGAGCCCTTTAAATATATATATATATATATATATATATATATAAGGCATGGGATGGTATAACTGCTTATAATAAAAGGGGTAGCACTGCAATACATAAAATCATACTTCAGTTAATGTTCACATCAACCATCAGAATGGGGAAATATTTTGATCTTAGTGATTTCGACCATGGCATGATTGTTGGAGCCAGATGGGCTGGTTTGAGTATTTCTGTAACTGCTAATCTCCTGGGATTTTCACGCACAACAGTCTATAGAGTTTACACAGAATGGTGCCAAAAACAAAAATCCATCCAGTGGGCGGCAGTTCTGCGGACCGAAATGCCAGATGAGAGAGGTCAATGGAGAATGGCCAGACTGGTTTGAGCTGACAGAAAGGCTACGGTAACTTAGATAACCACACTGTACAATTGTAGTGAGCAGAATAGCATCTCAGAATGCACAACAAGAACCTTGAAGGCGACTGGGCTACAAAAGTAGATGACCACTTCGGGAAATTTATTAGGACCATAGTATTCCTAATAAAGTGCTCAGTGAGTGTATATTATGATATGAAAGAAATGTAAACTATTAATTCACATACAAAGTATGATTTTACTTCTGAAGCAAATACGAATACAGAAACTAGAATATTGCAACAGGGCAGATTTACAGTCCCTCAGCTTCACACAGCTTTAGACCTCAGTGCATGAACTTCATCTGGCTGTATGGCCTGTATATCAATGATATATTGCAACAGGCTCTATTTATAGTTGTACAGTTTTATATATTGCATAAACATTTTGAACTGCTATATATACTGTATGAAATGTGCTTTATGAAATAATACAGAATAGTTTTTATGAGCTTTATGTTATTAAAAAGGTCAGCTCGGTTCATTTAAATTTGCCCAGATAGCCAAATAGAGAAACTATAATGCCTTGTCGAAAAGAGCTCAAATGTCACCGCTAACCACAAAGCAATTAAACCCTCTTTCATGCACTTTCGCCACCTGTGCATGTATCAGGCGTTGCCTTCAGATAGCTCATGTTGGCTCGTTCTGCACAGGCAAATGAAAACACGGGTTGCTATAATTACTGAAAATTCCACATTATTATAATACCGTTAATGTGCTGTTTGGATGCGTTGATTCCCCCTTTATTCACACTAACGATGCCAGCTAGAATCCAAAATGAACAGGTTCAAAAGGAACAGGAGGAATAGCTAGTGCACTCAATGTAGCACCAGATGGTAAAATCCTCAAGCGACGTGACAGTCCAATGGCATATCCGATCAAAAATCAAAACGCCTGTGGACATTGGCAAAATATAGAAACCAAATTGCCACTGGAAAGAGCAGAAAATGCCTTCGTTTTGAACTTCTCTGTAATTTGCATTGCTTTTTCTTTTCATGTGCTATGTACAATGCTTTATAAATGTATAGTTCTGTAATGTTTTATTAAAGCGCATACATACAATTGTAGATACTAAGAAAGAGGAAAACAATTGACTGTTTACTTTTATTTTTACTATTGTTTATTTATTTATGTATTTGTATTTCTGATAGTTAATTACTTTTATGACGCAATTACAATCACCCAAAATGAAAGATTCTTAATACAGTAAACACTCTGCTGCTAAGTCCTTTACAACATTAGATATAGCTATTTCTTGTTAAGCGAAGAAGAAGCTTTCTAAGACGAGTTTTATGGCGCTTATCGGTTTAAATATAACCCTCATTATCATACAGCTGAATTGTTATCTCACCTCATCGCAGCCAGAGGCCCGTATGAAAGCCACATGAAAGCGCCCAAAACGTGCTTCTAACGAGGGGCACGCGACTCAACAATAACTGCACGCTGCATTTACACTGAAAGGACAGCGCGTGCGGACCATGTCCTACCGAATTAAACGAGGAAATATTATTAATTAGCTAATTGTTTAATTTTGGCGACCACTGATGATTTTGAAAAAATTAAAAAAAAATAAAACATTACATTGAAAAGTGAGAACGAAATATTATTTCAATTATTTTTTATAAGTTATTTCATATTGTAATCAAACTATAGTGTTTTCAGGGTACCCCATTATGCATTCATTTTGGATCATTTTAATTAAGTCCTTTCATACTATCCCGTTTAGAAACAAAAAGAGGTACTACACAGTATAAGCCAGAACTGTAGGTCAGGTAAATGACCCTATACGCTGACCGTGCACGCGTTCAATGATGTAATATACCCGCGCAATTGACTGGAACGGAGGGAAACGAGAATAGGCTGTATGCTGTTGGCTACGAAGTTTCCTCCGTTTTAGATATCAGAAAATTGCACGGTGTGAAATAATCCGTCTTTAATCGTGCCTGCTTTAAATATGTCAACAGATGCTGGGCTTGTTAATAATCAGGAGTGCTCAATTGGTCGTCATCATCAGCGTAGTGGTGGGTATTAAATGTGGATATCATTGTTGTCGAGTGAGGGGGGCTGAGTAAATAAAGTGGGCGGCGTTTAGTGATAGACAGTTTATATAAAGAGCAGCGCGGACACAAAGCCAGTATAAATACTGCGGGACGTAAGAAACAAGTCTTCATTCACGAATTATAAGAGAGGCGCGAGGACACCCAAAAGCACAATGCTGACGCACAAAGTTTAGAACCAAAACAAGACATTACCATTGACATTAAACACACCGATGTGCTGCTCACTGTGGAATACTAAACATGCTCTGTGGATATTTTGAGACGGAGAGGAATAAGACTGGATACTGATTTTTCAGTTTAACCATCACCTTTTGGATAACCTGTAAATTTGAGGTGCTTCTGCACTTTGAGGTGACGCGCAGTGCGGACGCGCGTCGGGATATACCTTTTTACTCTTCGGCATTTGTTTTTGTTGCAGTCTTTATATTGGAATAGGCTCTTTCAGGGAATATAGTCGTGGGTGACGCGGCTGCCCAAGAGAATCGAAAAGCATGGCAGCTTGTCTTACCTTTCTCATCGTATTTTTCACGACCGTTTTGACGCAGGTAAACATCCATAGTCGGTCCTGTGGAAAGTCATCAGGACACGCTCTTCTCAACTGTTACTCAAGTATCAGGCTCATGTCAAGAGCACTTTTATAGGTAAGCCAGTATTTGCAATGTACTGTTGTAATGCATGTCATTTTTTCCTTCAGATATTTGGATCTGGTGTTTTCGAACTCGACCTTCACGAATTCAAAAATTTCAATGGGTTGCTTGCAAATGGCAATTCGTGCAAGCCCGACTGCAGGACTTTCTTCCGAGTTTGCCTTAAAAACTACCAAGTGGTCGTATCTCCAGGTGACTGTATCTTTGGAAGTGCCATAACGCCAGTGCTGGGAACAAACTCGTTCAGTATATTTGGAAGTGACTCATTCAGCAGACCAATTCGACTGCCGTTCAACTTTGGCTGGCCGGTAAGATCAAATAAAACTCCTCTGAAACAGAACGCATTACGCAATGTTGATGATTTTTACAGTATTGGGATAGCAACTGTTCATAATGCAGGCAGTGTCACTAATTTGAACCACTTCACACTGTCAAGCAATTGAGCATTATTATGCGGCAGTTTATTACCATTATTGCTTTATTTCTGCTGCTTAGGTTGTACAATTTTAGCATGCAATTATTTATATTTATACAAATTCGTTTATAGTTTATTCTTTAATAGTTGGTGTTAAGATTGGGTGATTGCTTTTATGAATGTACATCTAAAATGTTCTTTCCCATTAGGGATCATTTTCATTGATTATTGAGGCCTGGTACTCACCTTACGCGGATTCACCTGTAGGTAAGCTGCCCGATTTTAGCCACTAGAGGGTGACACTACGATATTGTAGACATTGTATTGCATTTCCAACGTCTCCTTTTTGAAGAGTTGTTTTATGTGCATTTTTTTTTTTTTTTTTTTTCTTTACAGCTTTTTAAATAAATCGAGCCACGCAACTACAAACAACCGAACATATTCATTTGAAAATTTGTAAATTGTAATGCATTTTCCTTTTGCTTCAATCACCTTTGCATTCTCATGCTCGAACACAATTGAACTTCCTTTAGTTTATTTTTGGCGTGGGAAAGCGCAGTGGGCTTTGGCGAGAACACACAACGCTTGCCAAAACCATCCGACGGCATTTTCCTGTATTTTACACCTTTGTCTGTCCAGTCCTTTAGAATGGGATAATACCATGGGAATATTTTGCTTGACTAAAAGGAAGTGGAAATTTCAACATAGGTTTTCCTTAAATGTGTCAGTTTCACAGAAGTTAAAGTTGGTTTGCATATTGCTTTTGAAGATAGGCTACCTTAAAAATAAAATGGGGGGGGGGGGTCATAACAACGTTTTCTATACCACCTGTTTAATTTAAGCTAGCGAACTGAGAAGCATCAAAAATAACATAATCAGAATCTCCTCTTTCTCCACAGACACAAACAACCCCGACTTGCAGATAAGCTTTTTTGCCATCCAAAGAAAGTTGGAAGTAGAGGCTGAATGGTCTCAGGATGTTCAAAGCGGGAAGCAGACGGAGCTAAGGTATTCTTACCGGTTCATCTGCAATGAAAATTACTACGGCGACAGTTGTTCCAAAAAATGCACGCCCAGGGACGACCGTTTCGGCCACTACACCTGCAACCCAGATGGGCAGTTATCCTGTCTCCCTGGCTGGAAGGGGGAATACTGCGAAGAACGTAAGCAATCAGAGATCACAATCCATTGGACTCTTGAAGACTGAAGGGTTTGCGTAGGTGCAAGCCCGTGTTTTGTTCATCCCGCTAGTTTATATCGGAAAATAATCCTTTTTTTTTTTTTTTTTTTTTAACCAAAGATTGAACGAATGGATCTATAGCGATGCAGTCATTGAACCTTAAATTGTGGTATTGTTGTCTGTGGTACACCATTCAAGACTGTTGCGTTTTTGAGAGTCTTGAACCGTCAATCATAATGACCAAGAGGAAATAAAAGCCGAGCGCTGATATGTTGTGCAGTGGTTATGGGTCTGATAAAATCGACCGTCTGATAGTATCGGTTTGAATCTTGTTTTTGTAATATTTTCTGCTTGTTTTGTTTTACTGTTGTAATTCTCGGAGAATTCACGCTGGTGACCAGGGCGCTGACACAGTTTGCGTGTATACAATCTGAGCGCGCGTGTTTGGTTATTTAATCCAGCACCAGCGTCATGGCAAGCACGCGCCGGGTTAATCGCGCCATTATTATCCGCCACGCGCCACAAAATTGTAGTCCCCATTGTTGCGCTCCAGTGTAGCAGCTGCAAATATGGTTCGCACTGACTACAAACAACAATAGGGACATCTGTCCGTTATCGGAATGGAGCATCTGCTGCGGTCTAACCAGCAGTTCGATGCTGGCCGGGTACCCGCTCAAAATCAATGTCATATAGCCTACAGTATAGGCTACAGCTTAACACAAGCAACAGTAAATTAACCGGCTTCCATAGCAGTATCCTCGTCAGACAGGTTCTGTACAATTGCTTGTGGTCTAAGAGCATTATTTGGGTACGGGCAATACACTGTTGAAAAACTGAAATGAGTAGCGACTCAAGTTCAGAAGACCAGCTTTAATGGATGCTCGTTTAGTAAAGTTTATAAAATTGCCTCAAATCTCAGAAATAGATGCCTATTCCAATTAACCCAGTTTCTAACATTTTTGTTATTCACTTGGCTACAACAAAGCTTCATGCACATTATAAGTGGGTCACACTTCAGTTGCCTTTTACAACATTTTTCAAACTTCTGAACTATAATGAACCAAGACAACATAACTTTGATCTACACTAAGCCAATCCATGGTGCTTTACTAACAAACGTTTTTCTCTTTCTCATGCAGCGATCTGCCTGGAAGGGTGCAGTGAGGCGAATGGTAATTGCTCCAAGCCTGGCGAGTGTGTGTAAGTATATGAATCAGTGTATGAAGTGTGGAACAGTACAAAATCCCCATAACACTCCAAAGGGAAAAAAAATTCATTTTGACAACTAACCTGAATGAGATCAGATCTGCTTCCTCATGATCTGTGCCTCTGCATTCATACACGCACAGACAACTATTATATAGTTATATTAATTTGCCCTGAAATTACTTGACCCATATATAGTGTTAGAACTGAAATACAACTGGACACAAGCCAAGTTATTATTAAGATTTTCTCATTAAACCAGTTTTTAGAAACTGCAGTTAAACGCATAACTATCTAGTTTAGTGAGTGGGGGTTAAAAAAGATTCTTTATCCTCCATAAAGGACTAATATATTTAAAGTGTTACTGATATAGGGCTGGTATATTTGTGTATTGCAGGTGCAGAGAAGGCTGGCAGGGTAAACTTTGCACAGAGTGTAAAAAATATCCCGCCTGCAAACATGGCACCTGTCAACAGCCATGGCAGTGCAACTGTAAAGAGGGCTGGGGTGGACTGTTCTGTGACCAAGGTGAGACCAAAAATTGCATTTTTAAGACTAAAAGAGCTGAATTAATGCCTTACTCTTTATTGACTTTAGTGTTAAATGATTCAAAGTAATAATAGGTTTTACAGCATATTGTTTGAAACATGGAAAAACATATGTGAATTAGTGATTATGAAAGATATAACCCTCACTTGTATTACTGACATTATCACCCAGTGTTCTTCCAATAAATTTTTTTTTTTTCTAACAGATTTGAATTTTTGCACTCACCACAAGCCATGTGTGAATGGAGCCACATGTATGAACACAGGTCAGGGTAGTTACACATGTACCTGTCGGCCTGGTTATACTGGGGTCAACTGCGAATTTGAGGTGCGAGAGTGTGACAGCAGCCCATGCAAGAATGGAGGTCTTTGCACAGTGAGTCATGCTTTTGGTTGACATATACTGTATTAGTCTAATGATATAGTGGTACACCAGGAAAAGCACCTGCTACTGAGGGATGCTGACTGAAATGTCAATCTGGAAGTATCAATTTCATGAATTTCAAAATTTTTGTCATCATTTACTGACTTGCTTACCTCCATGGAACACAAAATAATACAAAACAGCTTCAATGCCCATTCACATTCATTGTATTGAAAAAACAGCATCATTAACATTCTTCAAAATTTCTCCTCTTGTGTTCCATGGAGGAAAGTTATACATTTTAAAGTCAAAAAAGTGAATAAATGATGACAGAATTTTCATTTTTAGGTGAACAAACCCTTTATCTGTATTAAAAGAATATTGCAGGTTCAATACAAGTTAAGCTCAATTGACAGCATTTGTGGCATAATATTGATTACAACAAAAATTTATTTTGACTTGCCTCTCCTTTTCTTTAAAAAAAGCACAAATCTGAGTTACAGTGAGGCACTTACAATGAAAGTGAATGGGGCCAATCTGTAAATGTTAAAATACTCCCTACTTCAAAAGTATTTTTACAATTTGTGTGTTAACATGATTTTAGTGTGATAAAATCACTTGCTAACCTTTTCTGTATAAAGTTATAACCAATTTTACAACTTTGTTGCCATGACGATGTAATGTCAACAAACCCTAAAACGACTGTAAAAATGATTATTTAAACAACTTTACAGCTCAAATAATACATGAGCTTTAACAGAATTAATGCTTTTAAAAAAATGATAAGCTTCAAATTTCTGTTTAAACCCACCAAAAATTGGCCCCATTCACTTCCATTGTAATTGCCTCACAGTAACATCTATTTTTGCTTTTCTTTTACAGAAATGGACAGACGAGTCAAAATTAATTTTTGCGGTAATCAACATTATTCCACAAATGCTGTCGATTGAGCTTAACTTGTATTGAACCCGGAATATTCCTTTAAGCCACATGCATTCAGTTGGTTTAATGCTGGTTTAATGCTGTTGTACTGTAATAATGCGCATGAATGTGAAGCACAAAGTAAGCCCTTCACAATAGACTTTATGATTATGTCTGTTTACAGTATTTTATATGAATTGAAATCACTAATATGATCAAATCCAACAGTCCTCTGTTAAACATTTTGATTATGTTAGAATGTCTTTGCTATTTTATCAATCGGTTCATCTTAGAATAAGCACTAAGCAATACATTTAAATAAGTATTGTCTGTAAAACCTCAGGCTTAATCATCAATAAATAACAAATGGACCTCTACATCCTTTGCAGAGCATAATTTTTAACATCCAGCATCCCTCGATTTGTAACGTTTACAAAGAACATCGACCAGTACATAAAACAATTGGTCCAGAAACATCACATCTGCTTCCTTTCTCACCCTAAAGGATCTTGATAAAGGTTACATCTGCACCTGTCTGCGTGGTTTCGAGGGAACTCACTGTGAACATAGTCTACTCACCTGCACAGACTCACCATGCTTTCATGGCGGCACATGCCACGAGAAGGACAATGGGCGCAGTTATGCGTGTGACTGCCCCAGAGGCTACACTGGTCTTAACTGTGAGAGAAGAGTGGATAAATGCACGACTCTGCCCTGTGCCAATGGTATGAAACATATATTTTCATTATTTTCATCATCTGGGATTTTGAAATTCATATACAGTATGTTATGTTCATGGGTGTGAATGTGGATTTTGAGCTGCAAATCCAGATATAGATGCATAGGCGTATTTGCATGTATAATTAGTCACTGACACCTTTGTCACTGATCTGCAGGTGGCTTGTGTGTGGTGCTGGGGGGCGTTCGCATGTGCAGCTGTCGAGCGGGCTACACGGGCCAGCGCTGCGAGATCAACGTCAATGACTGTGCAACCAACCCCTGCGCTAACGGCGGCACATGCTACGACCGCATCAACGACTACGTCTGTTCCTGCGCTCCAGGATACGAAGGCCGGAATTGCGACCGACCCTCCAACGCCTGCTCATCCAGACCCTGCCTCAATGGGGGCTCCTGCGTTGGCATCCCCGGAAATCCCCCTGCCTGCTTCTGCCCCAGCGGCTTTAGCGGACCCCACTGTGAATTCTATGCAGTCACCGCTCCCGTGATTACAGGAGGAACCGAAGACCGCTTCCAGTGGGCTGCGGTTTCTCTGGCTGTGGGTTTGGTGGCTCTCTTGGTTCTCCTCTGCATGGTGGTCATTGCCCAGCGCCATATTCATTGGCAGGCATCTGGAGAAAGGACTCGAGGCGAGGCAATGAACAACATGTCAGAATCACAAAGAGACAACTTGATCCCCACCTCCCAGCTGAAGAACACTAATAAGCAAGTCAGCTTAGAGGTGGACTGTGCACCTGAGAAATCAAATTACATTCACAAAAACTGCCACTTGGACTACAATTCATCAAAAGAGTTCAAGGACATTGTATCTCAAGAGGACAAAAGTCTTAAATATGAAAAGTGTTTAGAAGACAAAATACCATTGAGTAGAATGTACAGGTAAGAAATGGACTTCACTAATCTTTACATCAATTTGATAGATTAGATAGAGGTGTTTGAATAGTTTGAATTTATTTTGTTATGCTGAGGTCATGGTCCATTAGCTTGACTTCATTAGGACCCCAGTATTTTAACCTTTGCTCTTAGCACTCACTTGATGACAGTAATATGAATGTCAATACTAGCCAAGAGAAATTAAGTCCAAAAATCTGCAACCGCATAACCGATTTTACACACAGACCCAAAGGCATTGACAGCAAGAAGCCTTTTTACAATGTTAAAAGATTTTTATTGATCTGGGCTGCACAACAAATGCTTTTTCTCTGAAAGGGATTTTCTTACATCAGCCTCTGCAAACAGAGCATAATAATGAACCGCCATAAAAATGAGCCACTTCTTTATGATTTCACCCCCATCTCTGCACAATAAATAGCTGCCCCATGTGCTTTTACTTTGTGTTAACATGAAGCATGATTTGTGTGTACAGGGAAAAGCCAGAGTGTAGTATATCAACGATATGTTCCCCAAGGGACTCCATTTACCAGTCTGTGTTTGTAATAGCAGAGGAGAGGAGTGAATGTGTCATAGCAACTGAGGTAAGGAGGATCATTTAATTTCTTTACATGTCTGCGTGTTTCAAGCAGGGATCTGCTGGTAATATTCATTGTTTATCGTTCTGTCATTGTCTACTAATAAAGCCTACTGAACAGAGGCTGGCTTAATGGGAAAAAGTGATAAATGTGTTGTCTAGGACATAAAGGACATGGCTAAACTAGTGCTTAAGTGACATTTAAAATGGCATTTCCATTGGAATAGTAAACATTCTTACAATGCTACAATAGTTTGTGGCTATTGCATGTTGTAGAATTCACAGAATTATGCATTCATTAAATTTGATTTTATTAAACTGTAATGCTGCTGATGACACTGAATGACATGATGGTGAATTCTCGCTGTACTTATTGGTGCTTCATTTCCAAAGTGTTATTGAAGCCTCTATTCTATTTGATTTATTTTTTGCTTTTTCCACAGGTATAAATTACAGGCAGATGTATAGGAGGCAAAAAACACAATCAAAGCAAAAATCGTTTTCTGGATTGTTTACAAAAATACTTATGGACTGGAGATTTATAACGATGTCCACTGCTGCACTGAGAAACTTGAGAAACTGGAGCATAGATTCGTTTTATGTTGAAGAAGTGTTTGTGTACAAACGTGTTCAGTCCTGGATGATTTCTGAACTCTTCTGCTACGGTATGTTTTCCCTTGTGGGATGAAAGAAAAAAAAGGGACTTTTGCATTGCAAGAAAAAAAAAAGAGGCAAAAATGACAAAAGATCCTTCTTTCAAGGTAATAATGGACACATTGTCTGCCAAGTAATCAATAGAAGGTTCCAGGGACTTCCAAACCTTCAACCAGCATTGCCAGCTATGCAAGAATGAGGAGGGGAGCAAAACTCAGAGCTTACCCACATAAATCATGTTATGAATGTCTGAGAAGGAAAAAAAAACTGCTCAAATCAATCATATAAAAAGGACTTTTGCTCTACATTCTACAATAAGATTGTAAGCAGCTGAAAATTCACAAAAAAGCCTTAAAAGATTTAAATAGAGTGCTACGAACGAGAAGAAAAATAACCCACAGAACCGTAATACACAGAACTGTGCCAGAAAGATCCAAGATGAAGTTAAATTGAGTTATTTTATGCAACATGGCCCATGAGGACAAGACAAGAAAAGGACAAAAACAGATAAAACAAAGAGACTGCTCACCACTGACTGCCTATAATTAGTTTTTAGAATACAGAACCAATAATGTAATTTTTTTTAAAAGTGATTATTTCCTGAATTAATTTAATAATGACACACTGCTCTTTATATGTTTTATACTATTATTTTGTATATAATGCATATTTATAAGAAACCAAACATCTGAAGAATAAAAAAAGTTAATTCCTTCAAGCCATTTTTGTTGTTACTAACATTTACACTGTTTTTTGTAATGGTGACTGGAGATGTTCTCATTTATTTAAATTGTCTGCTTTTATTCCCTCTCACAAAGGGTCAAATGTGGAATAACAAACATCTTCAACCTAGCTATTGCTTTTTACATCTCCATGAACTTCTTTTCTCAATCCTGAAAAAAAAAAAAAAAAAAAACCTCACCACCCCCTCCTTCCCCAGTTGTAAATTGGCTTGAAATTTAAATCCGTTGCCTCGGATACAGGCCCCTTGAGCTGGAAATTCTGAAACAAAGACAGGCAAAGAGCGCAAACGACAGAGGAGCGGCCCCTCCTCAGAACACTGAAACAGATGCCCCAGGGTGCAACCTTGCCCTGCCATAAAAACAGCGGCATATGCCGCCCCTCTCACCAGGTTCATCATGGTGCTGCTCGGCAGAGCACCCATAAAGCAACACACACACTTATCTACGCACACAAACGGGTTCCAGCACCAAGGGTCTCAGCATCACCTTCAGGGCTAAAGGAGACATCTCAATCCCAACAAAAGAATCAGCACGAGCTGTGCACATGGCCTTGGTGCACACAGATGGGTTTCAGTGGTAGAGCCCACTGGTATCATGCTCTCCAAACATAGCAAGAGTAGAAAAAAGCAAGGCTCTTAATTAATCAAAGACCTCATTGGCCTTCTAGAGCAATCTGGTGTATGTACCCTAATGGGTTATATAGGATCGCCTACTGTAAGTCTTAATGAGCAATGGGTGTAAAGATCATCTGTAAGCCTTGTTGGAGGGTGATGGGGAATTTGAGCAGGTGATATTGAGCAACCTCTAAAAACAGGCCCCAGAGTGGCCAATTTGGACTTGATGTTTGGACTAGACTGTAGATCAAACAAACGTCAAGCTCAAAGATTCATCCATTCCTTCACATCAGCTCTTCACAAATAATTCAGCATTAAGAGACCCAATGCAAGGCACCAGAAATCCATGCAGGAGATGTGTTTTTTAGTAAGTACTAAAGCAGAAATAGTTTCCCAGGAGGTTCAAATCAATAAGTAGTATGGGTTGTTTTCTGTTCATTCATAACAGAGACAGTCATCAACAACCAACAACAGTTCTGTGCCATGCAGACACACTCCATCTTACACGCATCCTGTTAATCTGTGTCATCTAAGCATCCTTGTCTTTGCGTCTGTGCTTGGGTCAAAAGGATGTTTAGGAAGAAAAAACAAATTTCGCAAGGTTACGAGAGATTTTCCGTCAGTGGCCGGAGTGTTAAACACATGTTATCGTAGCAATTAGTCTTCTGCTAAAGCTTTCGTGCTGCAACCTGTTACCCAAACCCCGCCCGCTGCAATTGTGAGCGTGTGTGTGCTCTGCTCTCTGGCCTCTGGGTCTAAATCGCATGGCCAGGCATTCTTATTGTGTTATAATCACTGCATCCTGTTTGTGACCCAGTGACATCATTTCCTGCTTCCTGTCTGATTAAAAAATGCAGAACATGCCGGCGCTGGCCAAACACTTTTCTCACACATCTCGTTCTTTCTCTGTTCTTTGTATTTGTGTGGATCCCTAAACTTTCAGGAAACTAGCTCATAACAAAAAGGAGGGGGGGGCTTCAAATCAAGAATATTGATTTAATTTCGAGTGTGTGTTTGGCAATCTGTTATGTGGAATGTGAAAACATCCTTGATAGGAGGATGCTAAACATTCATTAGACTTTGACACAGTTAGCACCATGCAGTCGAAAGAGTAAAATGGGTAAAAATAAAAGAACTTTCTCTGAACTTGAAATTGCACATTAATACACTCTTGGAAGGGTCTTTACATGCAATACTGAAATTTATAACATAAAAACATGATATCCAAAGGACAGCCTCTGTGAGCCAGCAATCCAACAGACCCAAATGCCCCCATCTATCATTTTTCCTTTACCAACACTAGATGTCAGTAAATTGCTCATGCGCGCTGAACAGCAAGACTATGGAGGAACAAATTTCTCAAAATGAAATCAATATTTAAATAAGTCATTAAATATATAATGAAATTGTTAAAAACTATAAAATAATTAAATTAATACTTAAATCACTAGATAAATCAATAAATGTTCCTTGTATTTAATTTGAGCACTAGTTTATGTCCATTTTCATTTTAGCATTACCTTTGGGTTGATTTTTCATTTAAGCACAAGCCTCATGTCTTTTCATTTTCGGGGCTATGGTTATCGGCACTAATGCCAGTGCGCATCAACTTTCAAAACCATTTTTGTTTCACTGGTCAGTGAATTTAGGTTTGTTTTTTTCTTTTTCATATTGCAACAATGGCTGAGCTTGTTAACTCTTGAAGATGAATCTGCCAACCAAAATGTTGACAACGACTTACTTTTAATCCATATAGAAAGCATAAAAGAAATGTTGGCCGAAATAAATGCTGTATACATGACAGTAGCATTGGCATTCTTAATAGCATTGAGCAGTATGTTTGACCTTAATGCAAGACATGATGTTGATTCTGTGAGAGAAGGTTATTATGGAAGAGGATGTCCTAATCTGTTAGGGGACACCCAGCACGTTTACATGCACACCAATACGCTGATTACTCCCAAAAATCAGCTTATTTAAAAAATATGACAAAGCAAGAAAACTGTGTTTACATGAGATTGGAAATAATTGCGTTCTTCTCTGCTTTTGACGTTAAAACTGTGAAGAGGCATGCGCTCAACACGTGCGCACATTGGATAAGCCAGTGAGAATGTAAAGGTGTTTACATGGCACGCAAAATCGGTGTAATTGGCAAAAATCTACCTGTGTCGACCGGTTTATTCTTACAGCGTTTATGACCTTGCACCGATAAAGGAATGGCGTTTATTGCGTTTACATGACCACATGCATTGTCGGCTTATTAAGCATAATCGGTGTAAGAATGTGCATGTAAATGCGCTCTTGAGTGACATACTTTTAGCCTAAGTTATTAGCAATCATCAGTGAGGACTTTAAGACATTACAGCATCATTTTCTGTTACAATATAATTTTCTGTAAAGCTGCTTTGAAATTATACACAAATAAAACAGACTTGACTTGTGCCTAAATTAACTGATTTACTAATTTTTAATGATTTCATTATGTATTTTATGATTTATTTAAATATTTAGTGCTATCAGTTGATTAAAAATGTTAATCACGAGTAATCACATAATTTTTCATAGTTAATCGCAATTAATCGCAGATTTTGAAAGTACTAAAATTTTACTCTAAATATACTTCTTTTCCTGTCAAAATGCAATAATTTCCTTCTTAGGAAAGAAAACGAAACAATATGTAACAATAATGTTTTATTAACATTTTCCAAACAAAGCCTTCTACTATTTAAAGATAGAAATGCACTAAAATAGCACCAATTCAAGTAACATTAAACATTTTGCTAAGACTAAGTGGGAGGTTGACTAATTGAAAGAACTAGTCCCCCCATAGGTTGTACATTGCAATGCACATTAAATCTCTTAATCTCTGATCCTCCACAATATTAATCAGCCAGCAGACAGTGGCTATCCACTTTGCTACAGCAATCGTGCAGCTGCATTTACAATTTGCATCAGGGCGTCAGTGCTAGCATCAAGTGCCGCTTTGAACTCCACATTAAAAGTGCTTGCAAACAACGTCTCGTTATGCATTTTCATGATAGTTAAGACTTGACGTGCTTCTGTTGTAACTAAACTGCGCCTTACAGAGGCTGCAAAGTACTTGATTTATATCACAAGTCCCATCTGGGCTTATTTTGTATGACAAATAGCATTAAGAGGTCCTTTCTCCATCATTTGATCACTGACACGGCTGTTGTGTGTGCGTCAGATTAATAACTCTGTGTGGAGTCCTACTTTCCACCCTACTCCAACCAGCTGGTTTATGCTCTATTAACGATAAATGTGTTAATTGCAATTGCGATAATTGTGATTAAATTGAAGCTTAAAACTTTTTAAATGAATCATATGAATTAACCCGTTAACTTTGACAGCTCTAATTTAATTATTTAATTTTGAGTAATTTGGTCCCCCATACTAGACAGCAAGGCCATTTCTGAGCATTTGGGGTCCCTAAGTGAAATTCTACTTGGAGACATATGTTTTCACTGTTATATGTTTGTTGATTATCATATTTCCCTTATAGTTGTATTCTAAAGGATGAATTCCATGACATATCAAAATCTTTCTAGCCATGACATGCAGAATAGTCCAGTATTTGCAGGCTGAAGCAACTCTCTAGAGACTTATCTCTACATTACCCCTATCTTGTGTAAGTTAGGCATTTCTCATATGTGGAATACAACTATTTATTACACAAACACACACATGCATGCTATCAGTGAATGACAATGGCAAAAATCCATAATATTAAAAAACACTTACACATCAAAATGTCTGAAAGGTTCTCTGCATGTCGTCATTTATGGCAAGAAAGTTTTTTAAGTGCTATATATGTGGAGACCATGTGCACAGGGCATGGGAATGTGTAGTCTTGATATTCTGGGTCTGTTTACTTTGGGTGCAAATCCCCTGGTCCCCACCCTATGGCAGGCCACAGGCACATACCCCACAGGACATGCATGTTTTGTTTTGTTTTTTACTTCTGACAGTTGTAGGTTTCTGACTAGCTGAAACTATTTCAACTGCTCTTCAACAGAGTGCCAAACATGAATGACAGCCAATGTAATCAGTTGGAGCATCCAATTGTTTCATTAGCCTTCATTTTAAAATAAATTGGTTTTGTTGAATGTCAATCACAGTGAAATCACCATTCAGCAACCGCTTAAAAGTATTGTTGTAAAAATTTGTAGCAATGGCAGTAAAAAGACAAACACATGAACATATGTGAGATTCACAAGACCCTCTTTCCATTCTACAGTTGTCATTCATATAAGGTCAGTGTGGGGGCCTAGCATGTTTGTGCCTATAAGGTTACTGTGCTGGAGAAAGTAAACAGGCTGTCCCATGAAAGGTCTGGTCACTGGAGCTCCCCCGTCTGCCTGAGCTATAGGCAGAGAAAGGCTTGTGCATCATGCAGACTTTTAAGAAGCTTAAATGTGCTTGTATCTTATGATGCCAGCTAATACCTCTATTTATAGATAATCCTATTTTAACCAAAGAAGAGCCTCTATAAACAAGGAAATTTAGGGGTGGCAGGGGGCAGAGGGGTGTTTTGTTCATCAACCAAAGTTGGACAAAACTGGGTGGGGTTGGGGTTCAAATGAAGCTAGAAAAGGACAGCAAAACAGATATGACAAAGAATTCAACTGAAAATTCAAACTTATCTTACCTTTTGTCTTATCATCATAAACCTTGTAAAAGCTTGTTGGAAATAACATTACACTACATTCCAGACATTCCCTTCTGTTGAAATGAGGCAACTACCACATCCACATTTTTAAGTGAACATTAATGTGATAGTTCACCCAAAAATAAAAATTCCCTCATCATTTACTCACCCTCATGTCATCCCAGATGTGTGTGACTTTCTTTCTTTTGCTGAACACAAATGAAGATTTTTAGAAGAACATCTCAGCTCTGTAATTCCTTTTAATGCATATGAATGGTGACCAGAACTTTGAAGCTCCAAAAATCACATAAAGGCCGCATAAATGTAACCCATATGACTCCAGTGGTTTAATATATGTCCTCTGAAGCAATGCAATCACTTTGGGTGAGAAACAGATCAATATTTCAATCTTCTTTTTTTTTTGTTTTTTTTTACTATAAATCTCCACTTTCACTTCCAAAATGTGAAAGTGGAGATTTAAGCCCAAAGTATACTTCGCCTGTCCACGTTCTGCAACAGTCCGAGTGATGTAATTTTCATCATCAGGAGTGTCCGCGTGCAGCCAGATTTTTCTGTCCGCATGGACTGTGCATGGACAAATGTGCATGCGCAAGGTTGACTGTTCAGATAGAAGAGTCCACTAGGTGTCAGTACGCACAGTTGTACTGGCTGTACTGTCAAGCAGGAGTCGAAGAACATATCCTTCTCCATCGTTTTGTTGTTGTTGTTCTTGCTTCCTTTAATGGCGGATCCTCAGTTTTAATTCTTCTTTATCTTTCAGAGCGGATGTCCTGTAAATGACATGACTAGGTGCTGCCCTCTAACGTCTGGTAGCATATAACAAAACAATTGTACTGTGCATGTGTCGAACGAATCCATTCGTGCTCCTCCGCGTGAGGTATACTTTCAAAGCTGTGCGCACACGACTGTGTGCGAGACAGAACGGAACACGCAAAGTGAAGTATACCTGGGCCTTTATAGTAAAAAAGGACTTCAATATTGATCTGTTTCTCACCCACACCTATTATATTACCCATTATTATTATACACCCACACCTATAGATATGGATTTAACCACTGGAGTCATATGGGTAACTTTTATGCTGCCTTTTTGTGATTTTTGGATCTTAAAAGGTCTGCTCACCATTCACTTGCATTGTATGGACCTACTGAGCTGAAATATCTTCTGAAAATCTTCATTTGTGTTCTGCAGAAGAAAGAAAGTCATATACATCTGGGATGGCATGAGGGTGAGTAAATGATGAGAGAATTTTCATTTTTGGGTGAACTATCCCTTCAAGTGGCCATACAGATATACTGTACATAATATAGGGTGTGAAAGTAGTGTGATGACTTAGGTGATCACTGGTCTGATAAAACTAAGCTTTTTAACCATACGTAAGTCCCTAGGAGGGCCGACAAATAACTTTTCTGTTCTCTCACCGTACATTGTAATTGTTTGGTGATGTTGTCATGTTCTAATCCTCTGGCTGATCAGATACCAATGAATGACTGTACTTTATTATGCAACACATTAACATAATCAGATTTTGATCACTTAGACAGAAAACAGGTTAATGTACAAATATTTGTTTTGAAAATATGATGAAACAAAGGACAAATATATGCACTCAAAGTACTTTCCAGGAACAAAATGTGCACAATATACTGATTATTAATTAGGACCTTACATTTCCATCAAGTAATCAAATGGACTCCCCAGGGTTTGTAGAAAGTTTATAAAGTTATGAAAATACTATGAACAATTAATTTCTGCTCTCAAAAAAAAAAAAAAAAAAAAAAAACTGTAAATGATTTTAAATATGTCACACTACCATAGATAGAGATTATAGACAAAGGCAATCTAAAATACAAGCCGATACCATAAATAAATATCTTTATTAATATCTTTATTTATTTATCTGTAGTTAGGACTGTAAAGAGATGGACCAATGAAGCAGAGCTGGAACTACAAGCCTGCTTCGATTGCACAGATTGGAGTGTTTTTGAGGCTGCAGCCACAGACCTGGACGAGCTCACAAATACTGTTACATCATATATCAGTTTCTGTGAGGATATGTGCATTCCTACTAGGACTTATTTAACATTTAACAATGACAAACCATGGTTTTCAGTGGAACTCAGGCAGCTTCGTCAGGCCAAAGAGGATGCTTACAGAGTTGGGGATAAAGTCTTGTACAATCAGGCCAGGAACACATTGAACAAGGAAATCAGAGTGGCTAAAAGAAGATACTCTGAGAAGCTGAAAAACAAGTTTTCAGCTAACGACCCTGCATCAGTGTGGAGTGGCATGAAACAGCTTACGAATTACAGGATTCCTACCCCCAACCCTGCAGTGGACCAACAACTGGCTGACGACCTGAATGTGTTCTACTGTAGATTTGAAAGGCCCGATCTCACACCCCACACCCACTCTGACCTTCACTTCACACAAACACCGACACCTCCTGCAACCCCCCCTCCTCCCTCCTCCTGCTACTCAACCTGCACTTAAGATCTGTGAAGATGATGTGAGCCGCATCTTTTGAAAACAAAGGATAAGGAAAGCACAGGGCCCAGATGGCGTTTCACCTGCATGTCTTAGATCCTGTGCTAACCAGCTGGCCCCCTCTTCACACTGATCTTCAATAGATCACTGGAGCAGTGTGAAGTCCCATGCTGCTTCAAACGTTCCACTATCATCCCCATCCCAAAGAAACCAAAAATCACAGGACTTAATGACTACTGACCTTTCGCCCTGATGTCTGTGGTCATGAAGTCATTTGAGAGACTGGTGTTGGCCCACTTGAAGGACATCACTGGACCCTTTCTAGATCCCCTTCAATTTGCTTATCGAGCAAACAGGTCTGTGGATGATGCAGTCAAAATGGGATTGCATCATAACCTGCAACATCTGGGCAGACCAGGGACATATGCAAGGATCCTTTTTGTGGACTTCAGTTCAGCTTTCAACACCATCATCCCAGCTATTCTCTGGACTAAATTACACCAACTCTCTGTTCCCATGTCTATCTGTCAGTGGATTACCAGCTTTCTGACAGACAGGCAGCAGCTTGTGAGACAGGGGAAATTAACTTCCAGCACCTGTACAATCAGCACTGGTGCCCCCCAGGGATGTGTGCTCTCCCCACTACTCTTCTCCCTCTACACCAACGACTGCATCGCCAAGGACCCCTCTGTAAAGCTCCTGAAGTTTGCAGACGACACCACTGTCATCGGCCTCATCCGAGATGACAATGAGTCTGCATACAGAAGAGAGGTTAAACAGCTGGCCTCTTCTGCCATTACATTCGCTTGCACTGTACATAACCGATTTGTATTTAGATTTGCACTATGTATGTGTATGTGTACATGTATATATATATATATATATATATATGTGTGTGTGTGTGTGTGTATATATATATATTGTGTATTCTATATATACTTTTTTCTTTTCAATATTTATCTATTTTATTCAATTTTAATTATTTTTTAAAAGTCTTGTTGCTGTTTTTGTACAGTTGTGTACTGGAAGCTCCTGTCACCAAGACAAATTCCTTGTATACGTAAGCATACTTGGCAATAAAGCTCATTCTGATTCTGATTCTAGGAAGAAACTAATCTGCCTCAGCAGTCATTATAAGATAAAACATAGAACAAAAACAAGTGTTTAAACCATAGCAATCAAGAACCCTGTTGGTTCAGGGGCCCTCATTTATTAGTTTGAAGCTGTACCACTTATATGGTATGATTATGATAAAGATGTGATTTTTGCTTCCAATGAAGACTATTTACGGGGTCAAATCTAGCTCAATATCTGTACCTCTCTATCACTTTTCTCTGTATTCAGTAGTGTTTCGGATTCGAGTAGAATTATTAGAAGGCCTGAGCTGATGCAACACTTTCAGAACGTACTGTTCAGTGCCTGTTGTGTTTGAAAACCTTGTTTCGGGTTGCATCAGCCAACAGAGATTTTAAGCGACAGACCAGTTGACCAATGAGCTTCAGAGTACTGTGTGACTGACAGCTACCCCGCCTATAAGATGAAACAACTACACACGCTTTTTCCTGGTTTGTGAGCCAATCAGGTAGTTATGTGCATATATGGTCGCTGCAAGATAAATTGATTGGCTAGAAGACAAGCCGCCTCGCCCTGACTGCACTTTGATTGGTCAAGATTTTGCTCAAGTCAAATACGCCCCTTGACACATACGGTTAAATCCTGCCTCAAACCAGACCACATTTCATCATCCGCCGAAGAGGGAAGCAACGCAGCAACAAAGGGCGCTCGAAATCAAAATAAATCTGTTAAATATATTTCCTCTGGCTTTACGGCGTCGTGTATTTGGCTGGGGTAAAGGTTTGTTGGTAAACAAGAGGCTGGCTGGTGAGCTTGCAACAGTGATTTGTGTTTTATTCCGACCGAAAGAGCCGAGGAGGCCAAGATGGAGTTTTAATGCAATGCGGCGGTAACTGCACGGCATCGGCATGCACCAGGCACAGAAAAACGCGTTGCGGGACTTTACCATCACAACTGCCAAGCAGTTGGGCTCTGATACCTTACGCGGTATAGCCGTGAGCCAACCGATACCTCTCCTACTTGACAGGAGGAAGCTAACGCTAGCCAGTTAGCCTGTCGGCTCATTCATTAAGCGGTTACAACATTAAAGCCATCCGCGTACACTACAACACTCTCTGTCATCATACCATACTGTAAAGATGAAGCCTCAAGACATCGTCGCTGTGAAATCCAGCCTGTGGATCTTCGGGTACGGCTCGTTGGTTTGGAAGCCAGACTTCAAGTACAAGAGGAGCAAGGTCGGTTATATTAAGGGGTACAAGAGACGCTTCTGGCACGGGGATAATTTTCATCGTGGAGATGATGAAATGGTGAGTTTTTGAATATACAACTTTTTTGTGCTTTTTTTTTAAATACATGCTTGTAGCGCCAAGTTCGGCATTGTACTCCTTAACCTTTCTGTTTTTCCATGACAGCCCGGAAGAGTGGTGACGCTCATCGAGGAGGATGACGTAAGTGTAAATTCCCAGTTATTTTTTGGGGGGGCGTTCCCACGTAACGCATCATTATTGACGCCCGCGCTGGTTTTTAATTATTTTTCTATGTGAACATACGTCAAGATGGACGTCTATATATCGAGACCCATGTGTTCTGCCTGAATAATAATTGTAATAATACTATGAATGGGCTAAACTTAAAAGGATAGGTCACCAGAAATTAAAATTCTCTTATTTATTCACTCTGATGCCATCCCAGATGTATATGACTTTCTTCTGCAGAACACAAATGAAGATTTTTAGAAGAATATCTCTGCTTTGTAGGTCTATACAATGCAAGTTAGTGGTGACCAGGCCTTTGACCTCAGACCAGGCTCCAAAAATCAAAGGCAGCATAAAAGTAATCCATATGATTCCAGTGGTTTAATCCACATCTTCAGAAGTGATATGATGGTGAAAGTGTAGATTAAGTTTAAAAAAAAAAAAAATTACTTGAATATTGATCATGTATATTCTATATCATATATATATATATATATATATATATATATATATATATATATATATATATATATATATATATATATAAAAATATTGATTTCTCACCCAAAATGATTGCATCTCTTCAGAAGGCATATATTTCACCACCTTAGTTGTATGGATTACTTTTTTGGACTGATTTTTGGAGCTTCAAAGGTCTGGTCACCATTCACTTGCATTGTATGGACATACAGAGTGGAAATATTCTTAAAGTCTTTGATCAGCAGAAGAAAGTCACACATCTGGGATGGCATGAGGGTAAATAAACGACGAGAGAATCTTCATTTTTGGGGAAACTATTCCTTTAATTGTAGGGTCTTGTGAACGCTTAACCTCTCTATATGACTAACCTCAAGCTCTTTTACACAGGCATGCACCTGGGGTGTTGCATTCGAGGTGACTGGCTCTCAGATCGAGGAGTCTCTAAAGTACCTGAATGTGAGGGAGGCAGTGAGAGGTGGCTATGTCACCCGGGCTGTAGAGTTCTTCCCGCAGGGCCCAAACCATTCACCTGTCCAGGCATTGGTTTACATTGCCACATCTGACAACCCTATTTACCTGGGGCCTGCCAGTATGGAGGAAATCGCAGCTCAGATTGCTGTGTGCAAGGGAAAGTCAGGCCACAACATCGAGTACTTGCTTCGCCTGGCCGAGTTCATGAGAGTGAACTGCCCTGATGTGGATGACCCTCACCTGTTCTCCATCGAGGCAGCCACCCTAGCCATCATTAGACCCATATTGTTAGCAGCCCAGTAACCTGTATCATCTGTAATGCTTTAATTATGTAACTAAGGCTATCAACATCGTTGAAACACCATAAAGGTCCTATCAAAAGTTAATTTTTCCGTCCTTGAGGTGTGATTGTGAATTAGTGGCTGTTTTGTTTATTCTCTTAACACTAAACCAAGTATTACTGTTCTAAGGGAACTTAAACTGTTAATGTTTAATCATGTAGTTTGACATCTTGTATACTGTCAGTTTTAAATGTTTGTGGTCTTAACCCCAAGTATGTGATACTGTAATACAAATGCATGCTTGTATTGCCAAAGTTTGTCCTATTTTAAAGCGGTTCAAAAAGTGTGGCCATGAAACCTCATTAGTGGGCAATACATGTCTAATTTGCACTCAAGCAGTATGCTGTTAAGCCATTAAACATTTTCCTTTTGCACATTCAAACCTTGAATCTGTCCTCAGTGTTAAATTTGTTTGGTGTTAAACTTTTGCTATCGCTGTCTGATTGTGTTTTGTTTTCTAAGAAACCCGTTTGAACCTAAGAGCAAATGGCATAAATAAGTTCGGCAGTTTGTAACCAAGTAACGTGAGAAGACTGCAGTCTTAACATTGGGTTATATAAGAATCAGCAGGGAAAACCAGTAACAACATGGTTCAACATGTGCTAAAAGCAGGTTCTCATAGTCATGGAATACCTACAAATATTAGAGAATTTTCAAATTTGTATTTCTAGGTCTGGAAGTCATAGAAATTTTTCCGTCATTCTATAGTGAATATGAATATTTCTAGTTATGCTTTGCTCAAAATATTTATGAATTATACTTAAATGGTTGAGTTTAACAAGAGCTTGGGTAGAATAAAACTTGCAAGCCACAGTGATTTGTGTTTTGCAAATTAATCCTTCAAAGTTCTTTACAGTTAAATGTTCAAAATGGTTCACAAATCGATCTTAATGAATCATTAGTGAATCAGCATAAATAAAATGTCTTTGAAAAATGACATGGACAATGCCCCTTCAGCACTCTCTTAGATCTGGCCATGAGGTATAGTACCAGTTGTTGTACCAAAAATAGTGAAGTCTGAGTGCTTCATTTTCAAGTCAGTTTGTACATTTCAAATCTTCTAAATCACAGTATTCCACAAAGAAACTTTGAAATAATTTTTATTTTTTTTATTTTATTATTTTTTGTTTTGTAAAAGGACCATGTGGGTTTCTTCTTAGATATTTACACTGACTTATAAAAATAGACAAGCGGTTTGGGAAAAATGGAGAACTTTGAAAGGTATGACACCCTTTAGTATTTACATACATAGAACATCAATCATTACATTTAGAGACTAAATAAATTCAGTAATGGCCTTTTCTGAAAAACCATAGCCATATGTTACATGCAACAAAACAGTTTCAATACAATATATAACTAGCACAAATCACCATAAATTACCAAGTTTTAACTTAAACTATGATACATATCACATCCAAGTATTTTAAGTCATAGACTCAATCTGAGCAGTGACATGTTTTTGGAGCAGCACTCACCACTTCAGAAATGATTCATTGCATTTACTACAAAACTCATTGATTTCTTTTACTCTTCCCAAGAGAATATGAATTATATATATATATATATATATATATTATTAGTAGTATTTAAGCCAAAATCTTTGAATTTGCAGCAAATAAACAGAAAGAGAAGGCCATTCGGTATTCAAATTGTTCACACTGACATTAGAACAATGTCAACAACTCTGTTCTACAAAAATATGAGCAGTCTTACAAAAACAAGCATATCTGTTTATATACAGTATGTTCAAGGTAAAGACTTTGTTCAAGACGGTGTTTGGTAATCACCCCACTCCCCAACTTTCCATTTCAACTCGATCTCTGCTCATAATGATGGCAAACATGATGAAAGTGAGAAAGTTTTCCCAACCATAAATGAGGAAGCCCTGCCACCCTTTGGTTTCTTGGTCATCAGACAACAAAGAGGTGTCATTGGAATAACACAGTTTTTCTGTTGTATATTTATGACAGAAAAATATCAAATACGTAGGGAAAAATTGACTTGATTGAAAAAAACTAGAAATCCAAGTTTTAAGGATGTGTCTCCAGAACGGATACAATCTGGGTATTGAAAATTTAGTTGGTTTTTCAAACATTAGGTTGGGTTTCGCAGTGACAATAGGGCTTGTGAGGTGGTAGCAGCTTGACATTATTAATAGGAAAACTGTCACCCTGGGATTGAAAATGTACTGGCCATGCTACAATAAAAAATACAAAATAAACAACTCTAGACAGTCTGCTATCGCCCACTGTGGTTGCTGGGTCTTTTGCCTCTCTTAGAGGGGTTGTGATGGCTTTGTGAACTGCCATGAGCTAATGTCTGTGAGTTGGTGGTCATGGTGCTTCCTTTAGCCTGGGGGGAAGAGGTGCCAGCTGGAACAAAGGCAGGTGTGGTTGAAGAAAGAATGAGAGTAGGTTGTAAGGAGCCAGTTGCTGGAATACCTGGAAAGAGAAAAAAAAAACCCTAATAAAAATGGATGAATCATTTCTAAGCAGTTTGGATAAACTGATTTTTTCCATAAGGCAAAAGTATTTTTGATGACACATTACCTTTGGAAACACTGTAGCCATATGCAGCATATGCAGCTGCAGATGCGGCTGCTGCCCCTGCCATCGCCCCTGCAATGGCTGCAGCACTACCCGCTGTCGACTTCCGTCCTCTGCCCTTTCTGATGGAAGACTTTCCGGCTCCTGCAGAGCTTTTGGGTCGTCCTCGACTCTGACCAGACCTTCCCCTGCCTGGACTGGACATATCTTGGGAGGAGACACCTGAAACAGAACCATCTATTAAACTTATTTGGAAAACCTAACCATAAAAGTTAACTGTAACTGCCTGCCCACAAGACAGACCAACACTCAAAATAAGATCCATTTCAAAGATCCACCAATAATTTAATGGAATATGTGCCAGCCAAACAACATCAGCATGTTTCTGCTGACGGTTTTCTGAACTGTCAGAGTTTGTCATCTTCCATTAATCCTCACTTTACTATGAGGTTGCATGCCGAGACTGTCTCAGCCATTGTGGCCCAGACAGGCCCGACTCATGCAAACCATGTCTCCTTTATGGCCACAGTTCTGCCAACGTCTCATCGGCAAGATCAAATCCCACAAACCTGGGCACTCTCAACTTTATAAACTAGACTAGACAGCAGCACTGCTTATTAACACTGCTCATTACTGGGCAGGCAGGCAGGCTGCCATATCTCTGTTAATGTGACCCAGTATTTGGGACTTTGACTGCAGTAAAGCAACAACCCCAAAAACAGAGTAGATAGGAATATGAAAGAAAAATGAGCAGTTTAACAAATATAGGTTGTGAAACTGATGAAAATAATATTTGCAACTTTTAAGTTAATTCTTTTTAACAAATAATGGAGCATTTTTATCTCTTGTTAGGAACAATATGGTTTTATGATAGGAACTAACTGCTACGAAAAGTTCCTTGAAGATTACAAAGTACCACATCAGTACTAGAGCAAGGCTAGTCTCAGCCTCAGACGGTATGCCCACGGACTGCCCACAGTCCATTTTCAACTGTCTGATGCACATAGCACACAAAATTGGAAAACGCTTTCTTGATCAATTGGCTGGTTCAATGGAACTTCCGCAAACAGACGCAAACAGGACATTTTATCAGTCCGCCTGGACGGCAAGTTGTGTTCGCAATGTTTCATGTTGATAGAATGTGTGCTTTTGAGGACAAAATAATCACTGAATTTGCCCAAGTTTTCCAGGTTAGTGACATCAAATCTTTTAAAGATATTCAGAGTTTCATTTGAGGCACGTAGCAGAAAGCGGATATCCACGAGCAGAGCTACGTTTTATGCTTTGTTTACATATATGTCTGTGAAATTCTCTATAATGAGGTTTTTTTGTGCTTTACTTCTACCCATTTTCTGCTATTCTCCCATGTGTTTTCTCTGCAATCCCTCACGGAGACCATTATATAAATAATCTTTTACCCAGTGTCTGTCTTTTATTATGGTATGATACATCTCCAATAACCCTGCCCCTAAACACCACGTAATGACAAAACAGACTGTGATTGGTCCGCTTTACAAGTCAGTTAGATTGCTTTTCCTGTCTAAATGGGTGGTTCTTGGTCAATAGATGCTACTATACAGCCCAGACCTATGCCGCAGTCATAGGTTTGGCTATGCGAGACTAGAGCAAGGCCAGTAGGCCTATAATAGGAGTCCATCTGTTCTCAGTTACAACAAGGTCACCAAGCTTCATTCTATTAATTTATATTTTTTTGCAAATGTGTTAACTACAAATTTGTCATATAAACAACCTTTCAGTAATGATACTGATTTAAGTTTCACAAACCTTAATTTTCCAAAAGGTCTTTCTTCATTTCGAGTCATAAGCAAAGAACTGCGGTTCAGTGATTTTAATTCAGAAAATGCTCTTACAGATTCAGTGAGTTCATTCAGTGAAGGATTCATCAAATGAATCAAAGCGATAACTCATGTTAGCCTTTTTGTGCAATTCTTTAAAACAGCTAGCTCATGGGGGCCTGGGTAGCTCAGTGGTAAATGACGCTGGCTACCACCCCTGGAGTTCGCTAGTTTGCTAGTTCGAATCCCAGGGCATGCTGAGTGACTCCAGCCAGGTCTCCCAAGATTCCCAAGCAACCAAATTGGCCCAGTTGCTAGGGAGGGTAGAGTCACATGGGGTAACCTCCTCGTGGTCGCTATAATGTGGTTCGTTCTCGGTGGGGCACGTGGTGAGTTGAGTGTGGATGCCGCGGTGGATGGCGTGAAGACTCCACATGCGCTATGTCTCTATGTGGCAATGCGCTCAACAAGCCACGTGATAAGATGCGTGGGTTGACGAATCACTACATGACCATGAGGACTTAAAAGCGCATTGGGAATTGGACATTCCAAATTGGGTGATAAAGGAAAAAAAAAACAAAAAAAAACCAACTAGTTTATAACAGTCATTCATTCATGAATCATGTTTGTATTTGAGTGCAGCCAGCAAAGACACTGCAAAAGAAAGACGTGTTGTCTTTGCATCATGTCGTCTTCTTCACATAATTTGGTCCTAAAAAAAAAAAGAACCATGGGAAAATGTCTCCCCTCAATGTTCACAGGAAACCTACACAACTGGTTTAAAGGGAAGTTCCATTGTGACAGTTTACCCCACAGAATGGGACAAAAAATGGGGGCAAGTTGTCACAAAAGATCAATGTGTGTTCAATAACCTGTATCTTTTCTTCTTGGGTAATAACGGTAAAAATGTTCAACAGCTTTTTGTGGCCAAGACTTTAAGGTATGTGGTTTTAAGCTATGAAATTGAATTTCAAATATAAACCTACCCTGAGAAATAATAAATTGTATGAAAATTCAACAACTAGCAAAAGTCTCTCCTATGCATATAATATGACAAAGCTGCCTGTGACTTATCTGGGACCCAGGTTATATTAAAAAACAAAAAAGCAAGAAGAGTCCTACACCCAAACTGCCGGAACTCACCATTCATCGTGTCGGACACAGATCCAGCAATGGAGGCAGGAGAGTTGGTGGCACGGGACTGTGGAGCAGAAGACATGGGTTCGTCCACGATTACCAGCATGTCACTGCTGCTCTCATCTGCAGGAATGGAGCTGGGCTGAATCTCGCTGCTCAAGGAGATCTGCACAGACACATAGTTCTGGGGGTGAGAAAGGGACAGAGGGACAGCACCACGGAGGAGAGACAGTAGGACCAGAAGATGGATGAGGAGGAGCAGCATGAGATCAATGTAGCAAGTAAATGTGAGACTGTTGAAAATGGCATAATAGCTCTCTGGAATATAGAGAGCTATTGAAATGACCCATTTGTGAACATTCTCACATGCTTTTCTCATTAACTAATGCATGGCTTCCAAACTGGGGCTTCACAAACCCCTAGGATTCATGAAGGAACTGCAGGGGTTTCATGAGATTGTGATAGAAATGCCAATGCCAAATTAAATTAAATAACAAATTACATTTTTTTGGATGAAAAACAACAAAAGAAAATGCTTTACTCTGATCTTATTTATTTTTTTAATTAAGAATAATTAATTGAATTAAAATAAATGTTTAATATGTTTATTAAAAAGTTAGAACATTGAAATTTCATGGGGTACCTCAAGTACATATCCCTGGCCTAAAGTATATCATTATATGGCCAGCACTGTACAATAATTCTTCCAGACACAATGACCTCTACAATTCAATAAACATCATAATAATCAAACAGTTATTTAAACTGGGATCTGGGGATTAAATCTCACACTTTTACCTCACTGAAGGGGCTGGGCATGGCAGAGTCCATGTCCACACTGATGAAGGAGTCTTCACCATCACCCGAAAGGTTGGAGTTGTCTGCTGACGGGGCATAAGGGATGACCACATTCACACCCTCCTTCTTCTTCTTAGTGTCTGGGTCATCCTCCTTTCTCCTCTAAAAAATGAAAGATGGAATATAGGAAGAAATAAGAAAGAATATAGAGAGAGAATGTTGGCAGAGGGAGAATAGGACATTTTTGTAATGGCTGTGAGCCCAGTGATATGTATTTACATATATATATGACATTTACTATGTCATATATATGACGATATATACATAGTGCAACTGTAGAAATGTGTTACAGTAGAGATTTTGCTGTACTGTTTGTCCTGCAGAAGATATATTGGCACGTCTATCATTGTGCAATATTCTTATCTTTTGGTCTGCATCCATAAAGTTCCAAATAAAAAGAGAAAACAATCAAACGAGAATCAGTATTTAAAGTATTTAATTAACTGAATTATCCAGAAATAGGCATTAGCAAAGAGTAATGCAATGCATTGAAATGCAAACCATTTTCGATGAATTTCCAGCAAAAATAACTATTTAGTGATAAGGGCTGTCAATCGTTTAAAATGATTTAATTGAATTTATTACATGATATGCTGATTAATTAATCAAATTAATTGCATATATAAATATTTGCTGAGAACGGCCCTCAAATAACAATAATTCAATATATAATAATTAAATAAACATATATATTTAATTATAAATATAATATATATTATAAATATAATTTAAAGTGGCTTTAAAAGGCAATATATTTTTAATTTCCATATTATTAACATAAACCTATCAGTGGCCTACAGTCCATAGCAATCTATTTTGCAACTGAATTCGTCAGTCTGTCCAAGGTAGACTTATTATAAGCGAGCGTCTCACTTTGGTTGCGTCGCGTCATAAACAGCGTTTTTAGGTTGCTGTGTCAAGTTTAACGTAGTTTAAAACTAAGTAAAACAAGTCTCGAGATACCTGCACTTGGAATTGCACTCAGTCCAGCTGTGTTTAAATGAAAGTACGCTTTCTCATCTTGTTATGTCACCTGTGTCAAGAAAGCCTGAGTGTGGTTTAGTCAGAGATTCTTTTATTTACTGAAATAACAACCTTCGTGGCTCTGTCATGGGAGAGTTTAGTTGTCTGTACAGCTGCACACTACCTATACAGCTGGAGTTTCAATTACTGCCCCCTGCTGAAAACAGGTGGTACTTCAAACTTGAATTGCTCCGATTGTAGGAATAATCCATATTACAGTTCAGGAAATTATTGCGTTAATTTCTTAAACGTGTTATTTTTTATATAATTTATCACACTGAATTAACATGTTAACACATC
Organism: Myxocyprinus asiaticus; assembly: GCF_019703515.2. NCBI lineage: Eukaryota > Metazoa > Chordata > Actinopteri > Cypriniformes > Catostomidae > Myxocyprinus > Myxocyprinus asiaticus. The sequence goes on from NC_059362.1 coordinate 28,256,660, forward strand.
AAAACCCCTAACAAACATATATACTGTAAAATTACTCCGTTATAAGAGATTCTGATCATACCACCCACTCCAAATATGCATGAACAAATGTGACACCACTGCACTGCCAGTATATTCTTCATCACTTCTTCATGCCTATATGGGAGAACTTACTCTTTCTGCATACTTCTCCCTCTTCCTCTTCCGCTCCTTCACCTTACTGCTCTCCTCCAGCTGCCTTTTCTCTTCCTGCCTTAAACGCACTGAAACACAACCAGATCATCTAATCAGAGCAGTGCCAATATCGCTAACCCACTCTTTCAATACTGTTTTTACATTATACAAATGCATGCTTTAATAAAATGTACACTGGCGGCCAAAAGTTTGGAATAATGTACAGATTTTGCTCTTATGGAAAGAAACTGGTACTTTTATTCACCAATGTGGCATTTAACTGATCACAATGTATAGTCAGGACATTAATAATGTGAAAAATTACTATTACAATTTGAAAAAATTTGTTCTCATCAACAAATCCTCCACGTGCAGCAATGACAGCTTTGTAGATCCTTGGCATTCTAGCTGTCAGTTTGTCCAGATACTCAGGTGACATTTCACCCCACGCTTCCTGTAGCACTTGCCATAGATGTGGCTGTCTTGTCGGGCTCTTCTCATGCACCTTACAGTCTAGCTGATCACACAAAAGCTCAATGGGGTTAAGATCCATAACACTCTTTTCCAATGATCTGTTGTCCAATGTCTGTGTTTCTTTGCCCAATCTAACCTTTTCTTTTTGTTTTTCTGTTTCAAAACTGACTTTTTCTTTGCAATTCTTCCCATAAGGCCTGCACCCCTGAGTCTTCTCTTTACTGTTGTACATGAAACTGGTGTTGAGCGGGTAGAATTCAATGAAGCTGTCAGCTGAGGACATGTGAGGCATCTATTTCTCAAACTAGAGACTCTGATGTACTTATTCTCTTGTTTAGTTGTACATCTGGCCTACCATATCTCTTTCTGTCCTTGTTAGAGCCAGTTGTCCTTTGTCTTTGAAGACTGTAGTGTACACCTTTGTATGAAATCTTCAGGTTTTTTTGTCAATTTCAAGCATTGTATAGCCTTCATTCCTCAAAACAATGATTGACTGACGAGTTTCTAGAGAAAGCTGTTTCTTTTTTGCCATTTTTAACCTAATATTGAACTTAAGACATGCCAGTCTATTGCATACTGTGGCAACTCAAAAACAAACACAAAGACAATGTTAAGCTTCATTTAACAAACCAAATAGCTTTCAACTGTGTTTTATATAATGGCAAATTATTTTCTAGTACAAAAATTGGCAATTTAGCATGATTACTCAAGGATAAAGTGTTGGAGTGACGGCTTCTAGAAATGGGGCCTGTCTAGATTTGATCAAAAATGACTTTTTTCAAATAGTGATGGTGCTGGTTTTTACATCAGTAATGTCCTGACTATACTTTGTGATCAGTTGCATGCTACTTTGGTGAATTAATGTAACAACTTCCTTCCGAAACAGCAAAATCTTTATATTATTCCAAACTTTTGGCCGCCAGTGTAGAATATCATTGCATCTCACATTTTTTCTCCAGCTCCTCGTCATCCAATAGCAGGCTGACCACCTCTTTGGGCTTCAGAGTGTCAGGTTTAAAGTTTCCTCCTGATATTACCATCCTCTGAATCTAAAAACACAGGAGAGAAGTATTATTGAGACAGAGAATAAATAAATACAATCAGTAACAAGGAAAAAGAGGAGAAGACTCTTGAGGTATCCAAAACATATACTGACTATAATGATGTGTTGCTGATACCTTGAATACATGTGACAGTTCATATAGCTTATTACTGTGTAATTACAGTGTAATTAGCCATAACCGCAACTTGACAATTACAACCATAGGCTAATTACAGTGTAATTAGCTGTAATCGCAACTTGATAATTACAACCATAGGCTAAATATTCCTTTAACCAGCCATATTGCCTCTGTATAGAGTTTTTTGAGGTTTGACATTTAGATAAACATAGTTGTTCTAACTCAAATTGACCAAAACTGGCATAAGCTATGAGGTAAATAAGTAAATTTGACAAACCATGGCAAGATGGCTGAATTAACTGAATTAAAGTTATACAGTTTTGATGTATATAACCTTTTGGTCCAAGGAAGCCACACTAATGTGAAATCAACATCAACCAACCAACCATAGCTTTTATCAAGCTGTGATTCTGAATAGTGACATATACTATGCCATGTACTTACTTCACTCTTTTCTTTGGCCCTCTGTAGGATGCGTTCCTCAATAGTGCCCTTGCAGATGAGCCGATAGACTGTGACCTGCTTGGTTTGCCCCAGTCTGTGGGCTCTATCCATTGCCTGCTGGTCAACCGTGGGGTTCCAATCACTGTCATAAAAGATCACCTGAACAGAGAGGCAGTGACCTTACTCACATGATATGATAACCTCACACACACTTTTTTCAATTTATTGCTCTTCCATAGTGTTTTCTTTATTCATGCACGCATTCATTTGTAAACCTCAAAGTGTTCAAAAGAAAGACCCACCTTCTAAACATAGCGAACTGGAATAGTTCCCCCAAAATTGTCAGAGTAGCACTTTTCCATACAACAGAGCAACAGCAGAGGGAATATTATTAGTGAATAATGACTCAAATTTGGGTTTGTTACTCACAATGACTTTAGATATTTTAGCAGTGTTTCCTACAAAATTCAGCTCTTGCATATATAACACAACATAATTCTTATAGAAAATTGATAACCATATTATTATTAATATAGTTTATTATATTTTAAAAAATTATATACTTTATATATGTAAAATTTTAATGTTTAAATTTATTGAAAAACAAAAAATGATTGCAAAAGTTTTTCTGTAGCTAGCTACACGTTGTCATATGAACAGTTCATTTTGTCAAGAATTCTGTGCAAAGACTGTGCACTTTTTTCTCATTATTTTTTGGAACCCAGACAACTTGAATATTATATCATTGCAATATTATTCTGAATAATAATAATAATAATAATAATAATAATGGTTATTATTACTACATTAAGAAATTACAGAAATATATTACAATTTTATTATAATAAATAATAACAATATTAATATTATTAAACTATAAGTAATATTTATCTGATAATTTCTTAACTTGTACATAGTAGAGCCCGACCGATATGAGATTTTTGAGACCGATACCGATTTTAGAAGGTGAAAATTCACCGATTACTGATATGGTGGCCAATATGGTTAATTTTTGAGATGGAATGAAAACAGACCTTTTCTATGTGGACTATTCACTGATTTTGCACCGATATGACTATGCAAAGGTACTTAGAAGGCTGCTTTCTTAAACAAATATTTTTATCAAAGAATATTTGACATTATTATTATACACTGTCAACAAATTCTAGAAAAAAACACTGAGAAAATAAAGAATAAATAAAATATATTAAATAGCTTAAAAAACATCAGTACTGTTTAGTATGTCAATTGCTGACCATTTAAATAAAGAATAAATACAAATAAAATAAATAGTTAAATAAACATCAGTACTGTTTAGTATCAGTCAAATGCTGACCATTAAAATAAAGAATAAATAAAAATAAAAGAAATAGCTAAATAAACATAAGTAATGTATAGTATATGTCAAATGCTGACTATATTAATACTGCCAGTCAATTGTTGGCAGGTTGTAAAACAAGAAGCATTTACACCTGCCGAGTCGAGAGAGAAACGGCGGCAGCGGTGTTACACCGTATTCTGCTATACAAGTTCAGGAGAAACTTTCAACAGTGGAAAACCAGACTTTTAAATATTACATTTTATAAATGCAATGACTGGAATTGTTCGGTTTAAGGGCTACCAAACTGTGAATCCTGAACAAAACAGTTTGGTGAATACATGTTTGCACATTAGCTTCCACTCAGCTGACAAGCAATGAAAGTAGCTGTGTGATTAGCTAGTTAGCTATAAGCTCGTTGTCACGGAGAGTAAAAGATGGACTAGCATTGCGTCTCACCAACTAGGTAACAACATAGCGTGAAATCAACACTCAACAGACCACCACTGCACCGTTGTCTGCTGAGCTACAAAAAGGTGCTCTGATGTTTACCTTTCAATCTGCTACATTACTTACTGCACTGACAAACTATAGCTGGCTAACATAGAAAACAGATGTGTTAAACATGAGTGACATGTTTGTCAGGGATAGGGTTAATTTTATATGAGTTATATTGAAAAGGGAAAATGATGGGGTCATTGTTTATTAACATTCCAGTATGTATTTCACAAACTAGTTAGCAACTTAACGCTTAACTCCGCTCTGTCTGCAGAGCCACCGTCAGCTCAGCTCTGTAAACAATGGAGTCGGAGCGTGCTCTGCTGGACAAACTACATAATGACACCAATTCTACAGCATTGTTTTCGGCATTATATGTTCTGAAAAAAAGTTTTCATATCTGTGCATATCGGTAAACATTTACGCCGATACTGATATATCTGATAAAGCCTGATAAAGGCTAATATCGGTATATCGGTCGGGCACTAGTACATAGCATTTCTATGGGACCAGGTTAAACCCTCAAACCTTTATTTTGGCCGAAAACTGCAGGAACTTTCTATGTTAAGTCATGTTACAATAGCCTTTGGATGAGCACCTCATTCCAGATATGGTGAAATGCTCTCATTTTCTCTTCCGTCCACAGAAACCTGGTGTCATAGGGTTGTTTTAGATTTGTATAGAAACTTGTAGTAGCCATTTAAATAAAATTTTTACTGTACATTTACAGAACAGCGCATGAGACTCAGTGCACGATACCAAACTGAACACAACACATCTGTTATTCTGTACATGAGATGAAATTCATTGAGCGAACACAGACTCACTTTCATTGTATGGAAAAAAGCTGCTCGGACATTCTGCCTATGATCCTAACATTTCGTGTGTCATGGGTTGGAACAACATTGGACCGAGTAAATAATGGCTATTCTTTTAAGGTTAAAGAGTTCAGCAGCTATTATTACATGAGTGCTAAATGTCATAGGGTTCATAAAATTTCAGAGGCAGTTCTCATGGCCTCTGGAAGGGGGGTAAGTGGATCTGGTAAGCACAGTGTGCTTTTAGGCTGTGGCCTCACCGTGTCTGCAGCTGTCAGGTTTATCCCCAGACCTCCGGCTCTGGTACTGAGAAGGAAGACAAAAATATCCGTCCTGCAAGGGGAGGGAGACCGGAAAAGTGAGAGAAAGCAAATAAAGGAGAGGCAGATCACTCTCTCTGAGGGGCCTGTCCAGCCACCCAGGATTTACATGAAGAGATGTTCCAATATACAGCACACTCCTCTGCAAAATAAAAACCAGAGACCCATGTGCCACTGAGTGCTGAGCTAATGCAAACCAGAACTCTTAAATAAGACTGAGAAGAAACAAGACAGACAGACAAAGAGAGAGAGCAAAACCCTTCTTGTCTAACAACACTACCAGGGATGAGGAATTTATGGTTGGAGACATTTTGGAAAAACAAGCCCCAATTAGGCTTAAGAAGAGACAGACGCCTACAGACACTTACGTCTCCTGCCCAATCCTTGCTGACAGACGCAGTGTTATTACTGTTAACAAAAACTAGAACAAAATCTTTATTAAAAAAATTGTTGTTAACTGAAATAAAAAATACACAATTGAAAAATATGAAACTAAACTAAAATACGTTTTCATGACTCCAAAAGAACAAAAATAAATGACCATTAATTAATTTGTTTTAGAAACACAGTATATAAAAAATTTGAAACTTTTAAAATCCACCTTCATAAAACATGAAAATGACGCAAGATAGTGATAACATTAAATGGCCCAGAGAAATGATGGCGTTAAACATATTTAAATGATATCAGTAGCTGAAAAATACTACAACTAAAATCTAAATATACTGAAAAACTAAAACTGAACTAAACTGGGGGGGAACACAATAAACCTGATCAGAAGAATGCCAAACTCTTGGGCTGACTAGTTGAAAACTCACCGGCTCTGAAAGTCAGCCACCATGTCCCGCCTTTCCGAAATCTTGGATGAACCGTCTAGTCGCATGTAGGTATGCTTACGGTACATCATGTACTCCTACGGGACAGAAACATTTAAATATTTAAAATAAGTAGAAGAAAATGGAAACTCAAGCAGGTAAACAAGTCAGTGATATGAATTGGTTGTGTACATTTCACTTAAATCCTCCTAAATCTGCAAGGCTAGTTTTCATTAATATCCTTGTTCACCCTTAACACAACTCCTTAAAACCTCGTTACCATTGCAGATTCATTTCATGGCAGGCAGAGACTAAAAAATAATCCCTAACCCCTTTTCTCAGATGACCTCCCAATCTCTTACACCACCCAGAGTGAAGCCTCATACAGGCCTTTGACTCTACTGGACTGCCTCCCAAAAGCACATCTGGACTATATGAAATGAGCATTAGCACTTTCTTTGACATTAAACTCCTTTGATTAGGACTTTGTTCCAGTCTAAAGTAACATTAGATCACAAATCCAAACTTGCTATCCTGTTTTAAGTAACAAATGGGACCATCTTAAAACTGTATAACACTGCTGAGAATTTAACTCCTGGCTAGCAGAGTGGTGCCGAATATAACATGATTTAGGCCTCGATTTCCATGAGACTTAGGAAGTGTGCCTGGAATACATTTCAACCAACCTGAACTGGGAGTACATTTAACAAAAACACTCAAGGGAGTCTGCTTGGACTGACACAATATCAAAGGAGACAGAACTTGACTGTCTATGTTTTTTAGTTTTGGCACAGAATACGATGCTGCAGTATCTAAAAAGCTAGTATGACAAACAGTATTTGCTGTCGTACAACAGAATGATGACGACATCAATGCCAACTCCCAAGCTGCACTGCTCTGATGGCATGCCAGAATGAACAGTCAAACACACAGAAAAAAAGAAAAGAAAGAAACGACTGACGTTAATGACTACATTAGATTACAATCAGCATATATTTTTCACCCCACTAAAGCTAACAAAAAGAGTTTAAATTGACTGCAGCTGGGTCTTTTTTTTTTCTCTCCCCTGTTTCTCCCCAATCTGGAATGCCCAATTCCCAATGTGCTCTAAGTCCTCATGGTGGCGTAGTGACTCAGGTGGCGGAGGACAAATCTCAGTTGCTTCCGCATCTGAGACCGTCAATCCGTTAATCTTATCACGTAGCTTATTGAGCACGCGCTACTGCGGAGACGTAGCATGTGTGGAGACTTCACGCTATCCTCCGCGGCATCCACGCACAACACACCACGTGCCCCACTGAGAGCGAGAACCACATTATAGTGACCACGAGGAGGTTATCCCATGTGACTCTACCCTCTCTAGCAACTGGGTCAATTTGGTTGCTTAGGAGACCTGGCTGGAGTCACTTATGCCCTGGATTCGAACTCGCGACTCCAGGGGTGGTAGTCAGTGTCTTTACTCGCTGAGCTACCCAGGCCCCCCTTGCAGCTGGGTCTTTTAATGACTTGGAAAGCCAACTAAGGTAAGAGAAAATTTGTCATAGCATGATTTCATTCAATGACCACATTACTGGATCCTCCCATATGCCAGCCACAGAAGATTAATAACCTCACAGTACTGATAAACTGATGATAAATGTATTACCTAACAATCAGTTTGTTTACATGCACAGTTACAATTGAGATACAGTGGGTTTTTGCATTGTCGAGCTACAGTCTTCATATGTCTGACCAAGTATACATAACACAATGCATATTTGAATAGTTATTAAAGTTATTATGTCGCATGTCACCTCTGCCTTTTGGAGCACTCGCTCAACATTGAGGCAAGTTGTGGTTTACATACATGCTGGACGAGGTCAAGCTACAATCGCATTATCTAGATCCGTTAGTCTGACTTGGCAAAAATCAGACTGGTATGATTTTAGTCAGGCTCGACAATAAGGACTGTCAGATGGCCCACGGCCAATGTGAGAGTGATTCAGGTCAGTTGCTAGAACTTTCACTTTCCCGATCGGGCCAGCATGCTGCATTTATAACGTTAGCGCAAGCAAACAACAAACGAGAGAGCACAATAATTACAAGAAGCAATCACAGTCTTTTAACAGCATATGCAGAGACAAGCGAGCATGATTAACTTGAGCACGCAGAAACAAGAGAGCACATAATGTACTGGACGCACCGGTGCACAGTCGCGTGAGCACACAAATACACTGAGTGTGCAGACAGACAAGCAGCATTTTAATTATCCCTGCACTTTCCATGTTCACAGTTCAGAAAATTCATTTGTTATCCACACAAAGGAAAACAAGAAATCAATAGTTTCTTTCTATTGGATTGTAAATCCATCTCTCTCCATGCATCTCTCTCTCCTTGCAGCGTAGACGCTTATTAGCATGCATGCGCACTTGCGAAGGGACAGAGCGCTAGTAGTAAAGCGCCTTTTCCTCTCATTTTTTGCCTTTAGAGATGAAGCGCTGAGTGAAATGTAACAAATTGTGTTGGACTCCGGTTATACATGTGGCTGGAAATCATGAGTTCCTTAGTGTCCAAAATGTAAGTATACATTTAACAACTACTAGGTAATGTTTCAAAACGTATACATTAATTTGACATGTTAATGGCATTTGATATTAAAAGCAAAATCACTTATGGCTATTATTATTATCAGAGCTGTTCATCTGCAGGGTGAAGATGAAAACAGTCTACTTCATATCATCCTCATAACACACCTGTTTTATTCTCATTTCTGGGCTGTACAGGTATTTTCTTTCTGCTCTTTGTGTATCAGTCAGTTTTGGCTTTGTTTGGGTTGTCTAATTTCATGTTATATCCACAACCTTAATTCATAAAATTAGGCCTAATATCTAACCACTGTATTATAAGTCACAACCAATTTTTTAGCAAGGTCTCCTCTCTCAGGAATTCATATGTTTATTACATTCAGCCAACAATTAAATCTTCAACTCAGTGACTAAATCTTTGTTCCTGCTTGTAAAAAACACCACACATGGCCCAAAAGTTGACAGGAACGTGTGACCGAAAACCAATCAATTTCTACACTGAACTCTTACTTAAAAAACATGTGTAAATGGAAGGACGGCTGAGGTTAATATGATGTTTTTATGAATTCATATCTGTAAAGCGCTTATACGGGGTTACAAAAGGCATAAAGCTGTCATTTACAGTTATCTTGCAAATTATACATGTTGTATAATTATAGTGGAAATTGTCTTAAAAACATAATAAATGTACTATATATACACTCACTGAGCACTTTATTAGGACCATAGTGTTTCTAATAAAGTGCTCAGTGAGTGTATATACAGTATAGTACACCCGACATGGTCTTCTGCTGTTGCAGCCCATTCGCCACAAGGTTTGACTTGTTGTGCATTATGAGATGCTATTCTTCTCACTACAATTGTACAGAGTGGTTATCTGAGTTACCGCAGCCTTTCTGTCAGCTCGAACCAGTCTGGCCATTCTCCATTGACCTCTCTCATCAACAAGGCATCTCAGTCCGCAGAACTGCCACTCACTGGATGTTTTTTGTTTTGTTACCATTCTGAGTAAACTCTAGAGACTGTTGTGCATGAAAATCCCAGGAGATCAACAATTACAGAAATTCTCAAACCAGCCCGTCTGGCACCAACAATCATGCCACGGTCGAAATCACTGAGATCCTTTTTTTCCCCATTCTGATGGTTGATGTGAACATTAACTTAACAAGGTCCTGACTAGGGATGGGCATTTTGGTCATTTTGTCTACTCGAGTACTTGGAGGGGCAATGACATGTACATAACTTTATATATAATAATAAGTAAAACAAACGTCTTTGGCTGCTGCATTGCTTCTTGTTGTTCCAGTGTATCGTCTATTCATTATTACAGGCTGTTATAAAATAATCTGTTACAAAATGTACAAAAGATTGCATAATCAAAATATAATGCATCATATTTTGTCATTATGTGAAGATTTGCTGCCCAACTCCGTGACAGAATGTGCACAATGCGCATCTGTCTGTTCTTCCTTCAGGTTACCGTAGTAATCTTAGTAAGCGTGCACCAGTGTTTTTAGTGACTGTCTAAACCGTCTGTTTTCAAATCGTGGTTGGCTTAACAGGAGATGCCATAACCATTGCATTTTTAATATGCGTGCAAAGTTGAAGTTCAGTTTTGAAGACACTGCATTCTGTTCCATTTAGCTGCGCTCTGTCTAGCTGTTTAAAACACTCGCAGCGTGTTGTCCACTGCCACACGCCTGGTGTGTGTGTGTGTTTGCTCGCTCCTGTGGGAAAAGCTGCAATGCTCTGTATTGTTGTTGCTGTGATGATTCATGAAGTGTTTCATTCAACTCGTAGAGTCAGAATTTCCACCTTTCAACTGGGGAAAGTGCAACGGAATGACACTCTATGTTGGACTTCTAACTTGGAAACTCGTTAGGAAATCTTCAACTCCCATTTCGTCAAGATGCAGGTGTGTGTTACTTCACGCAAACATGTCGGCACCCAGGGCAGGGAGGTTTACAGTCAGTGACAAACATTCACTTTTATTAAATAATATCCATTAATGAGTCAAAGTTCTAACATTAAATGATAATAAAACATGTTTAGCAAACGTTTTACAGAGACATGTGTTCAAAACACAGTTAATTACACTCTCTTTGATGATCGTAACGATAGCATTACAGCGTCATATATCAGTTTGGTTGCTATGAGACGTCTCTGACAATCAATATATCCCTCAAAATCACAACGTAATCGAGGCAAGTCATTTTTAATTGTATAGCACCTTTCACAACACACATCGTTTCAAAGCAGCTTTACAGGAAATCATGCATTAACAGAAAATGAAACTGTAATATCTATAATGTCTTACAGTAATCATTGTGTAGTTTGATAAAATACGATTGTGAATTGTGTTTAAAAATAAGTAATTAAATAGTAATTGTATTTAGAAACCCAGTTTGCAAGCCGAAGGCGACTATGGCAAGGAACACAAAACTCCATAAGTTGTTGGTTAATGGAGAAAAATAACCTTGGGAGAAACCAGGCTCAATGTGGGGCCAGTTACCCTCTGGCTAACATCATGAATATAATGCCAATATTACTTAATTATGTATAGTGCAAGTCAATCTCATCAATCTCAAAATTAAAAATAAGCTCCCTCTTTGACATGTTTGTGTTTAGTTGTCAGGTAATTGTCACTGAATTTCGAATTAAGTGAGAAGTCACATCATGCATGATCACCATCGACCATCGTTTTCATGATCGATCATTGCTGCCACGTCCAAGTACCCGAGTACTCGTGCCCATCCCTAGTCCTGACCCGTATCGGCATAATTTTATGCACTGCACTGCTGCCACATGATTGGCTGATTAGATAAGCATGAATAAGTAGGTGTACAGGTTTTCCTAATAAAGATTTCAGTGAGTGTATATATACAGTTGAAGTCAGAAGTTTACATACACTTTGGTTGAAGTCATTAAAACTAATTTTTTTAACCACTCCACAGATTTAATATTAGCAGACTATAGATTTGGCAAGTCGTTTAGGACATCTACTTTGTGCATGACATGAGTAATTTTTCCAATAATTGTGTACAGACAGATTGTTTCACTTTTAATTGACTATATCACAATTCAGGTGGGTCAGAAGTTTACATACACCAAGTTAACTATGCCTTTAAGCATCTTGGAAAATTCCAGAAAATGATGTCAAGTCTTTAGACAATTAGCGTTTGATAGGAGGTGTACTGAATTGGAGGTGTACCTGTGGATGTATTTTAAGGCCTACCTTAAAATGGCTCTTTGCTTGACATCATGGGAAAATCAAAAGAAATCAGCAAAGAAAATTTGTGGGCAGAACTGAAAAAGCATGTGTGAGCACACAGGCCTAAAAACCTGACTCAGTTACACCAGTTCTGTCTAGAGGAATGGGCCAAAATTCCAGCAACTTATTGTGAGAAGCATGTGGAAGGCTACCCAAAACATCTGACCCAAGTTAAAACAATTTAAAGCCAATGCTACCAAATACTAGCAAAGTGTACATAAACTTCTGACCCACTGTGAATATGATGAAAGAAATAAAAGCTGAAATAAATCATTCTCTCTACTATTATTCTGACATTTCACATTCTTAAAATAAAGTAGTGATCCTAACTGACCTAAGACAGGGAATGTTTTCTATGATTAAATGTCAGGAATTGTGAAAAACTCAGTTTAAATGTATTTGGGTGAGGTGTATGACTTCAACTGTGTGTGTGTGTGTGTGTGTGTGTGTATATATATATACACTATATTGCCAAAAGTATTCGCTCACCCATCCAAATAATTGAATTCAGGTGTTCCAATCACTTCCATGGCCACAGATGTATAAAATGAAGCACCTAGGCATGCAGACTGCTTCTACAAACATTTGTGAAAGAATGGGCCGCTCTCAGGAGCTCAGTGAATTCCAGCGTGGTACTGTGATAGGATGCCACCTGTGCAACAAGTCCAGTCGTGAAAGTTCCTCGCTACTAAATATTCCACAGTCAACTGTCAGTGGTATTATAACAAAGTGGAAGCGATTGGGAATGACAGCAACTCAGCCACGAAGTGGTAGGCCACGTAAAATGACAGAGCGGGGTCAGCGGATGCTGAGGCGCATAGTGCGCAGAGGTCGCCAACTGTCAATCGCTACAGACCTCCAAAGTTCATGTGGCCTTCAGATTAGCTCAAGAACAGTGCGTAGAGAGCTTCATGGAATGGGTTTCCATGGCCGAGCAGCTGCATCCAAGCCATACATCACCAAGTGCAATGCAAAGCGTCGGATGCAGTGGTGTAAAGCATGCCGTCACTGGACTCTAGAGCAGTGGAGACGCGTTCTCTGGAGTGACGAATCACGCTTCTCCATCTGGCAATCTGATGGACGAGTCTGGGTTTGGCGGTTGCCAGGAGAACGGTACTTGTCTGACTGCATTGTGCCAACTGTGAAGTTTGGTGGAGGGGGGGATTATGGTGTGGGGTTGTTTTTCAGGAGCTGGGCTTGGCCCCTTAGTTCCAGTGAAAGGAACTCTGAATGCTTCAGCATACCAAGAGATTTTGGACAATTCCATGCTCCCAACATTGTGGGAACAGTTTGGGGATGGCCCCTTCCTGTTCCAACATGACTGCGCACCAGTGCACAAAGCAAGGTCCATAAAGACATGGATGAGCGAGTTTGGTGTGGAAGAACTTGACTGGCCTGCACAGAGTCCTGACCTCAACCCGATAGAGCACCATTGGGATGAATTAGAGCGAAGACTGCGAGCCAGACCTTCTCATCCAACATCAGTGTCTGACCTCACAAATGCGCTTCTGGAAGAATGGTCAAAAATTCCCATAAACACACTCCTAAACCTTGTGGAAAGCCTTCCCAGAAGAGTTTAAGCTGTTATAGCTGCAAAGGGTGGGCCGACGTCATATTAAACCCTATGGATTAAGAATGGGATGTCACTTAAGTTCATATGCGTCTAAAGGTAGATGAGCGAATACTTTTGGCAATATAGTGTATATATATATATATATATATATATATAGATACACATACTACCTGTATTTAAATGTTTCTCATGACCTTAAACATTTTTTGATCTGAAGGCGCATTATTAAATGTTTGAAATTAGTTTTGTAGACAAAAATATAATTGTGTCACCATATTAATTTATTTCATTACAAAACTAAAATTTAATAAAAAAAAAAGTTTCTGATATTGATGACTTGGACCAAATAATAAAGAAAAGCAGCCAATAAGTGCCCAACATGGATGGGAACTCCTTCAATACTGTTTAAAAAGTATCCCAGGGTGATACCTCAAGAAGTTGGTTGAGAAAATGTCAAGAGTACATGTCTGCAAATTCTAGGCAAAGGGTGACTACTTTGAAGATGCAAAGTATAACACTGTTTTGATTTATTTTGGATTTTGTTTAGTCACAACATAATTCCCATAGTTCCATTTATGTTATTCCATAGTTTTGATGACTTTATTATTATTCAAAAATGCGAAGAAAAAAATTATAATAAAGAATAAGTGATTCAAAACTTTTGACCGGTAGTGTGTGTGTGTGTGTGTGTGTATATATATATATATATATATATATATAGAGAGAGAGAGAGAGAGAGAGAGAGAGAGAGAGTATATTAACTATTTAGCTTTGGACAAATTTTTTAAAGTCATGATGGTAAAAAAAAAGCTATTTTTCATTTTTGGAAATGTGCAGTGAAAATTTTGCCAAGGGGAAAAAAAAAGTAAAAAGAAAGAATCCTTAGCATTGAGCCCTGATGACATTTTAAAAATACGAATTATTGTTTAGTCCGACTGTAATGTGCATGTAAACATACTACATGTTAAAAGACGCTGGCTACCACCCCTGGAGTTCGCTAGTTCAAATCCCAGGGCATGCTGAGTGACTCCAGCCAGGTCTCCTAAGCAACCAAATTGGCCCGGTTGCTAGGGAGGGTAGAGTCGCATGGGGTAACCTCCTTGTGGTTGCTATAATGTGGTTCGTTCTCGGTGGGGTGTGTGGTGAGTTGAGCGCGGATGTCGCGGTGGGTGGCGTGAAGCCTCCATGCGCTATGTCTCCGTGGCAACGCGCTGAACAAGCTACGTGATAAGATGCGTGGGTCGATGGTCTCAGACGCGCAGGCAACTGGGATTCATCCTCCGCCACCCGGATTGAGGCGAATCACTACGTGACCATGAGGACTTAAAAGCGCACTGGGAATTGGGCATTCCAAATTGGGTGAAAAAAAAAAAAACGACTACATGTATGAATATATAAAACTTAGGCGACATGAAATACATTCACATCCCATTTTACTTCCTCAAAATGATACCGGATTTTCAACAAGAAAAAAATGTAGGATGGGATTTGATTTTATGGAAAATAAGAGAGCTTGGTTACGTCACCAGAAAAGGAAAGTCATTTCAGAGGCAGGTTAAGTTCTTACAATTTGATGAAAGATTGTGAAGACAAAAATATTTTTTTCTTTTGAATGACATGCACAAACAAATCGTTCACAATATGTCAAGGAATGTGTATTAAGAAAGTAAATAGGGTCCATTTTGATTTCAATGTTGACTTTTATATAAAGCAAGATAAAATATGTGGGTATATACATGTCCATGCCAAAACTAATGGTCAATCAAAGCCAAAGGATACGGCCATGTTTTTCTATGATTAACCATTCCTATAGACCAACCAATCCACAAATAAAGGAAGTCAAGTCTTTGTAACAAGCAGAACAGGGTCAGCCTTCAGAAAGACTGCCATGGAAAAAGACAAAATGAATCGGACAGAATTCCTTTTGACCGTGTTTCTAGACTACGAGTGGTGTAACCAAGAGTGTATGGAAAAACATTTATGTGGGACCATGAGCTGCCTGTGTTGACAATGTTATTGGAGGCTTCTAGATTTAGTTCCATGTTTGGCTTGTTGCTGAACATGTGGCAAACAACTGTGTGACTTTGGAAAAAGTGATTGTTTCTCACAGTTTTCTTCTCTCAGCCTTTGTCCAGTTACAACAATATGGAGCTTTTTAATGCCAAACATTCCCTTTACAATGGTTGATCAAATTCCCCATCTCTTTGAATGCTAATCCCACAAAAATCAAAGAACAACCAAGATGTAAACAAAAACATGTACGGCGTGACCCCAAATATTTACAATGTGTTCAGTGCAAATGGATTTCTGTAGATATATAGGAAAGGTTGAAGTTTGAAAGAGAAAAAAATGGGACAATGACAATGTAGGGTAACAATACAATTGTGTCATGTTCATAGACAGCTCAGCAGTCAGTCACTGACTGTGTGAACTTTCTGGAAGCACTCACCTCTAAAAGGTCGATCATGCGGGTCATCTGAGAGTAGATGAGAACTCGATGGCCTTGAGACTTTAGTCGAGTCAGCAGCAGGTCTAGAGTATGAAGCTTCCCGCTCTCTGTGATCAGAGACTCTTTGTCTGAAGAACAAAGAGGAGAAAAACTTTTCAAAACACTGAGAAATGAGAATGTGTAAACTCACAAGATCAAACTTCATCCCATAATGTCAGAATGAAACTGATTATTTAAATGAAAGTAATGCACAGAATAAGCTTTCTCTGTGCATGCATTACTGTAAACAACAAGATTCCCACACCTTTTGACCAATATTTCCTTAATTGTTTTTTTTTTATATATATATACAGATTTTACAGAAATAGCTATTTCTAGCTGCTAAAATATGTTGGAACAAAGAATAATAATTCAAATCTGTATTTACTATAGGCATTTTCATGACTTTCTTGTCTTTATTACATTTTCATAACTTTTTGAGGCCTGGAAATCACTTAAAATTCTCTGATATTTCCAGGTTTTCAATGAAACCCTGAAACATGTTTTTAGTTATTTTATAGAAATTGAGGGATGAATTGAAAATGATATTCTGCTGTAATCCACATCATGTCACATATGCTAATGAAGCTATATTTAACCCAATAAGTGAATCCACACTAGAGGTCTGCATTTCCGTGGAACTCCCGCAGGACCCGATCAGATTTCATGCGGCGCAGGATTACATTTCCGAGTTAAAGGCAGTAGCGGACAGTATGTCCATGAGTTGTGTGCGGGAGTGGGTGGTCAGAGAAGAGCCTTAAAAAAATCAGATCTGGATATCTATTTTTATATTATTAATTCATGAATGCAAAAAAACAAAAAACAAAAACTATGATTATTATTTTATTTTATAATTCATTATTTTGATAACAATAGGCTAAACAGAAAATCCAAAGTAAAAATGTGTACACAACACATACATCAAATTTTCCAATATTTAGAGCAGGCTATAGTCAATGCCGCTTTATGGCAGAGCAAAGTGTGGACACACTGTGTCATCAAAGAATGTGAAACTGGGACTGGAAATTAAGAAACCAACCTCAGGCAAGTCATATGAGCATCAAGTCATGCGTCATCTGATAATAGCAATAACAGAAAAACCAAACATTATTTGTGTGCTCGTCTATTTGTATGGCTTTTGCCACATGTGGAAAACAAATGCGGGGTTGCAGGAACATGAGCGGTTGGGAAAAAAATTACTGTGGGCAGAGAGCGGGTGAACATGGAGTAAAATTCAGCGGGAGCGTTCGGGTGCGGGATAGAAACTTGCGGGAGCGGGATGGAAAAAACTGTCCCTTTTTTTTCCTTTTTTTTTTAAATTGGTTATCAAATTTACGTCTAAGAATTCAACACATTTGATTGACATTCACAGACAGAAAATTTAGAGCCAATGGACAATCAATGCTGCCAGTCACACAATGCTCAAAAAAGAGGAAGCACGGGCTTCCCATTGTTGACATTTGCAACCCTTGACCCCATGGTCAACTCCCATGGGGAGGTTAAATGACCCCGGCAGTCATAGGCATTCAAAAAGTGATTATACACACAAAGTGAGCAGGCTGTCGGAGCAATCTAGAGATCCCTAGAGAAAGTTTGAGGCCTGCTGGTCGAGTCTTACACCATTTAAAAACCGTGTCGAACCAACAGCCAGCATGAGCATGTTGTTGTCACCACATCATGTTCATGCTAATGTGAACTATAGCTGAACCCTGACTTAACATGTGTAACCTTTTCAATGAGTGGTGGAGAATGGCTCAAATTAGACCATACAGCCAAGAACCCCAAACCCAACATGTTGATGACTGACAAGATAATGACCACATGGATCTAATCTACTCCAAACAAACTAAAGCTTTGTCCTAAGGTATACCATCATATCTAACTGGTATGTTTGCAAAAAGGAAGTACATTTCTGTTTGAAAGCTGGCAAAGCATGTCACTCTATACATGATTACCCATTGCCGTCCAATTTTGAAAAGTTGAGATATGTTGGGAAATTTGGCAATATAATGGGCGAAACAAAGTAGACATGCTTTACAAACAGAGTTGATTCAGTGTTCGTTTACTAATCAATGAAGTAATTCCAAATCCCTCAGCCTAATCTGCAGCAATGAGTTAATTTCAGACAGAGCAGACATCAAACATTTCCTTTGAAAGGTCCAAACATGTGATTAAAATGGGCCATCATCAGTTTGATCCACCTCTCAATTAAATACCTTTCTCAACCATTTGAAACACAAATACAAGCTGAGCTTGCACATTTAAACCAATGAAGATCTACTAAATTGAACTGGTTACAGTTCCACACTAATCATACATAATGATTATATATTATATACCACACCATACAACTTTCAGACCGCTAAAGATGACTTGAAGGCTCACATTCTACATCAAGATATGGCCTGCAGAATTACATGTACATGTCTAACGACCATATCCCACAGTGTTAATTGCAATGGTTTCTTTTGCAAAAAAGCAGAGGTTTTAGGTTCTCCACTGAGTGAAGGCTGGCTTCACGAAGAGAACAGGGTATGCCATACGCTGTTCCCCAAAGAGCTCTAATTTAATAGGTCTGGCGTCAGGGGGATGAGAGCGAGGCGTAGAGCTGCCAGATCCTGCTTTATTAAACCCCTGAAAGACTGGGGGATGGAGATGTGGTCTAGGGGGATGGTGTGACCCATTGGTTCTGCGCTTTGAGTTGCACCCACAATTCAAGGGAACCAGCACCAATGAGTCTCCTCTGCCCTTTCCATTACAGTCTTATCAAATCCCCCCAAACGTCATATTGTTCTCTTTCATATTTAGCACACTACTTCAAAAAGTCTTTTTGCCAGTCCTTAGACATGCTTATCAAGCTCAGCAAATTTCCACAGAAATACATTTTCAGAGGAAACTAACAAAGACAGCTTTAGCATCTCAATTCAATTTAGAGAAATTAAGGTTGAAATGAAAGTTCATGGAGGACAGCTTCATTTATTTTCAAGATAAGTTCCAACTCGACTGCCAAACAAGGGGACCTCAAAAGTACCAAGTGCTGTTCCTTCAGACATTAATATGGTTACTGCTATCAACCCAATCCACCTGCTGGTGGTGGCAACCCTACATGAGGGCCCTTCCAGGCTCCTCATCTCTAATCCAATCCCTTCTGTCCAGAACTTAGGTTTGACCAAAAGGTGACCCAATTGAAAAAAATCTGCCACAGAGTCCTGGACAAGCTAATTAACCCCACTGGCAGCCACTTGATTGCTATTCAGCTGTTTGCTAATTTCATTAAAACGATCACAGCTTTAGGGCCAGTTCTTCTGCCAAAGAGACAGTGGACGGCAGCACATGCACTGGCCAATGCTCTGATGTCGTCCATGCTAAAAGGTCATCTTTGTTTACTGACGCCCAGTACAACTACTCGCCAACACCTAAACATAGGCACAGAGCCAATGGTGAGGTCAATATATGTTTTCCCAAAAACAATATCTGTTTTGTCACTCTACGACGCTTCGCAAAACCTTGCAGAAGTGAAAGTGTGACAACTCAGAAGACTACACCTTAAAAACAGGGCAGACTTGTTCAGATAAATTACATAATCATGACATAAATATGAATATGACATTCAATACATACAACTCAAGGACCAGCAGCTGATGAGATGCTTTCATTGTTCAAGTGGGATATGTAAACATGAATCCAGTTTTCCAGGGTTTTTACAGTTTTGTTCTACAGGTAAGAATCAAGCAACTGAATCTGTGACACAGCAGTCAAGCTACCACATGTTTTTCTGGGTTGGAAGGTGAAACCAGCAAATAATGGAGGCTGTCATATATAGATTATACTTACCAGATCCTGCCTGAACTCTGAGAACAAAACACATGAGCGTAGCGTAGTGGGTGAAATATGTGCCCACGTTTTCCCCCTTACACAAAAAGACAGAGGTCAAGCAGGCTAAAACCAGACAAAATGATCCCTCTGTAGCCCAGAAGGAGAAATGCATCATGGAAGCAAGGTCGACATCATGTAAAAAGGTGTCAACATTACGGTCTTAGCTGAATGCATTGGCATACTTTAGATCTCCAAAGCCAAAATGGTATGATAGACATATGAAAGCAATGATGCACTGACGATGACCAGTGTTAAATTGAAGGACAAACACCTTGGTGAAGTTGGGCTGTTTTTCACAGCCAAAAAGGTGGGGTCAGGGAGCAGATTACAAACAATTATGCAGTGACCGTTGTTTGGGCCCAAAATAAAAAAAGGCCAGGAATATTTCCGGCCATTTTGCTGGAGTGCAGAGATTCTTTGAAAGAACAGGAAGGGAAAGCAAAGTTTCCCACAGGCTGTCTGTGAGCTGAGCTCTGCTGCCTCTCTCTCTCTCTCTTTCTCTCAAAACAACAGCTCAAAGCTGCAGTGCCACTGAAACAATGTGCAGAGCTATTGTAAGTGAAAGCTCTGTCCTTCTGTGTCCTGCCCTCCAATTAGTGTCATATGAGAGCTACAGCAGCAATTTGATGTGTCAAAAAACATGCATTGAGTTGAGTCTTGCTGAAGTGATTAATTGATGATGGAAAAATACTGACAGTGTTTACACAATGCGAAGAGGGCAAAGGTGAATATGCATCCATCATTTGTGTATCAAGTCCACATTTGCTTTTGTGGTTATTTGAAATATCTGAAGAAAAGAAAATACACAGTTAGAATGTCTTCACATGTGTTTCTGGTCAAAATAGGGCTCTTATTTTGATTATTATAAAGATCTGCCTTAAAATCTTACTGCTTGCAATTTGCCAACTGTAGGCAATGCTACTAAACAGCCCACACCAAGCCAAACATTTCCTCAACTAGCTTTTAAAGGAACTTTGGCATTTAATGTTTATGTCCTGTGAGTAATCTTTTGATTCTCTAATTCATGTTATTTTAATATTATCATTAGTCCTGGGTAAAAATATAGATTTTCCGATGCATCGTAATCTTCGTTTGAACGATCTCGATATCGATTCTTAACTCCCAGGATCGATCTTTCACTCTATGTGGCAACCCTCTATAAAGGGCGGTCACACTTCGTGCTCCATTCTCTCTCATTCAAACAAATCCGAATGCAGCAGACTGGAAACGCAAGCCCATGAGAAGAAATTTTGTACTACGCTGCATACCAAAGTTCAAGCTTGGTGAACTCTGAACCGTGAAATCGTACGAGAGGACCCTGACCTCTTGGCTCAATTAAAGGATACATATATCAACGCTGTGAGTTTTATTGTTGGAGGAAAGAGAGTAGACAATATATTTTAGCAGTTTTAATATAATATTATTAGTTTTTTGTGATGTATTATTTATTTACACCAGAAGTCCTCCCGCGTGACATATTCTGTTCTGTTGCGTTGTACGAAAAAAAATTGCGTGCCCAAAGCATAGTGTGACTGCCCCTTAATATAAGTAAATCACTCGCATGTGCAACCAAATCTCACGCTATGCAACTAAAAATATCAATGATTAGCCACTGGCTAGTAAATGTTCAGATTTCACTCACCAGTGATTGAGTAATATAGTGGAGAAGAAGTTATCAGCACAGAGGTCCTTTCACTGCATGTTGAGAGTAGAAGTTTGTTTTAACTCATTCTGTGTGTCCAAAGACAAAAAGAAACATTTAATTCTAATCACACATGGATGAGCTAAAGAAACCATGCACGTCTTCTCTCGTTATATGCGCTTACTGACAGATGCCGCTAGTCTTAAAAAGACTGTACGGTTTAAGCATGTGTTTTACAATCAATGTAAATACTTGTAAATACTACATATTCTGCAAGTAAACAATAAAAATGTAACAAAAGTATATATGCAACATAATATATGCAATTTCAAGACATTAATTGATGGAATAGACTGAATTTGAACATTTTTCAAAAGCTAAAATATGACCAATTTTATGAAAAACTATTGATAAAATATAATTTGTAAAATTAATATTTTCGAATTGTACCTAGAAGGGTTGCCTTGAAGGTTCCTTTATAATTAAGAGCATTAGGTGAGAGAATTTCTTTTATATGTAAGCAAAATGGACATTATAACAGAAATGTACCCATATGAATCGATATCGAATTGAATCGAGATCGGAATCGAATCAAGAGCTTGTTAATCGGAATCGAATAGGGAAATCTGTAACAATACCCAGCACTAATAATTATACTTCGTTAGATTTATGATGTGTTAGTGTGATAATATTTTCTTTTTGTGAGTGTGATTTTAAGTAAATTATTATTATTTGCAGTATGAAAAATTTATGCAGAATAATGGGTGGTGGGGTGGAACAGAAGATGGTAGGGTGGGATGGGGAAAAATAAAAAAAAAAGTCGAAAAAAAAATGCTCCTGTACATATAAAGCATCTAAACCCTCTACCAGTCTCTATATAAAGGTATGTTCTTTTAGTTCTGTTATCCAGTGGTGAGACCGCCAGCATACTTCCAATGATTTTTGCCCAGTCCTGTCTCATTTCCTTCCCTGGGTACAGAATGACATTGGGAAAATGGGAAAATTGCGCGCTGAAACACCTTAAGCCTGTGAATGAACATTCAGAGTGACATACACACACACACACACACACACACACACACACACACATTCAAAGCGCTTACCTAACGCTGTGCAGAAACAAAGTCCAATAGTTCAACTTCCTTTCTTTGTCCCCCCTCCCAGCTTCACAAGCACTCCCAGACCTCTTTCTCTTACCCAGTCTGCTCCCAGCAGTTATACAGGAATGCGCGCACAAACATGTGCATCACACAATCAGTGCAACAGGCTGCAATAAGCGCACGGCCGATACAAAAATTCTTCTGATCTGCAAAGTAGTCTAAAAGGGATAGTTTAAACAAAAATTTAAAACCTATCATAATTTACTCACCCTCATGTTGTTCCAAACCTGTGTGACTTTCTTTCTTCCATGCAACATAAAAAGAGATGTTAGTCAGAATGACAAATGCAGTCACCAATCACGTTCATTGTGTGGAAAAAAGATGCAATGAAAGTGAATGTTGACCAAGGCAGTTCCGAACATTCTGGCTAACATCTGCTTATGTGTTCCACAGAAGAAAGTTATACTATCCATTCAAGTATCCCCTGGCTCTATTCATATCGCTCTGTCCTTGGGACAGCACTGCCATGCTAATCATTTGACAAATGTCTGCACATTGGTGCCAAAACACTGACAGTGACTGAGTGGTGCACCGGCCTGCAGACGTGACTGCAAGGAAGGCCTCTTCTGTGACCTAAACCACTCTCCCATGGGTCTCCATCTCTTTTTAGCCACTCAGTGCTAGAGGTGGCAGCCTCTACTGCTGATATAGTAAATTCTATTTTCTTTGATTGAAATGCACTCTGGCCCCTGGAACACAGTGGTACTGTGGGGCCCCCAAGGCCTAAAGGCTTGCTGTAAGGAGCTGGGACAGAGTTCTCTGTCTGCAAGTTGGTTTGTGTTGGATCTGAAAGAGGGAGTTGTCTATGTGAGGGCATTATAAATTTCAATATGATTTAGACTTCCTCTCAAGACACTTGAAAACCTTTATGAACAAATCAATGAACGGTGAGAACGTGCTTTGTCTTAAATAAAAATGTCTATGCAAGGACAATAGCCGGATACAAAGTTCTTGGAAAAATGAAGTACCACTCAAGCGATTGCATTTTACACACAAGCAAACATACTAAATACACACACACATGCACATTTACTTAGCTAAGTAAAAAGGGGAATGCCATAATCTTCTATTGTTTTTATATAAGGCTAGTTACTGGCGCTTGCTTTAGCAAGGTGTCAGTATTACAGTTTCTCTGACCTTCGTTTAGGGATTCTGCAAAATCCTAAACTAATTCTTCAAAGTTCTGCACCTAACTTGTCCCGCACTGTTTTTTTATACACCCATGAATGAGGTGTCAAACCAACCATCTTATTAAGGAGACATGTGCTATGACAAGCCTTTGGCCGTACAATGTTCATCTGGCGAGTGTACGATTTACGATTACGAAAAAAATCCCATAGACTTAACACTGACAAGAAATCTGAGGAATCATGTCTCTGGATCAGAATGTCATAGAGACATGGGGGTGGGCTCTTTTGACTAGAGCTAGCAAGCAATCATTAAGTATCACCTTGGAAACTGCCTAAACATGCCCTAGCAACCATATAACAACACCCATATCTCTGCACCAGGACACTGTGGAGACATGGGGGTGGGTTCTATTGACTCGGGATAACAAACAGACTTTAGATATCACCCTGGCTACTGCCTAGCAACCATTTAACAACACCTATATCTCTGCACATGGACATCATAGACATATGGGGGTGGGCTCTTTTGACTTGGGGCAGTCTACTGAGGTCTTTGGTGGGACATTGTGGTGACAAGTTTTGCCATGGCAAGCGCCACTCACAGTGTCTTCAGAAAATGTACCTGTTTAGCAACACATAGATCTCTGCACATGGACATCGTAGACATATGGGGGTGGGCTCTTTTGACTTGGGGCAGTCTATAGAGGCCCTTGGTGGGACATTGTTGTGACTAGTTTTTCCATGACAAGCACCACTCACAGTGTCTTCAGAAAATGTACCTATACTCTACTACCTATAAATGTACATATAAATGTTACTATACTCTAAAGGCCAAAGTATACTTCAGGTGTCCGCATTGCGGATCGCTACGTGCACAGTATGTGTATCACAAATTGCATCATCAGCACAGCCGCGCGCCGCCTAGATTTACTTGACTCATGCACACGGTCCTCAGCTGTGCGCGTCATCTGCGCATGCGCTGGCCAATGACTGTACTAAAAATGCATCACAAAGCAGTTGTTGTGCGGATGCGTCGAACGCGTTCCTATTCGTTTGTGGTCAGAAAAGTATACTCAGAAAGGCAACGCGGTCAGCCAGGCGCGATCCGATTCAGAACGCGGAAAAACTAAGTATACCCGGGTCTTAACCCTAGAATAAATGTTCTGCATTTTTAGAATTGAAGGTGTAGTGTACAATTTTTTCTGTTAAAATATTTTCTCCTATCCCATCTTAATATGCTGAGACAAGTAAGTAGACTATAAGTAAGCCATTAGTACCATATTTTCCAGGAATAAAGTCACACCGGGTCAAAATTGCGTTGTTGAAAGAAAAAAAAAACATATATACACTGGCGGCCAAAAGTGGAATAATGTAAAGATTTTGCTCTTATGGGAAGAAATTGGTACTTTTATTCACAAAAGTGGCATTCAACTGATCACAATATATAGTCAGGACATTAATAACGTGAAAAATTACAATTACATTTTGAAAAAAATAAATCAAAACTTCTTAAACTACTTCAAAGAGTTCTCATCAAAACATTATCCACGTGCAGCAATGACAGCTTTGCAGATCCTTGACATTCTAGCTATCAGTTTGTCCAGATACTCAGGTGACATTTCACCCCATGCTGCCTGTAGCACTTGCCATAGATGTGGCTGTCTTGTCAGGCACTTCTCACGCACCTTAGAGTCTAGCTGATCCCACAAAAGCTCAATGGGGTTAAGATCCATAACACTCTTTTCCAATTTTCTGTTGTCCAATGTCTGTGTTTCTTTGCCCACTCTAACCTTTTCTTTTTGTTTTTCTGTTTCAAAAGTGGCTTTTTCTTTGCAATTCTTCCCATAAGGCCTGCACCCCTGAGTCTTCTCTTTACTGTTGTACATGAAACTGGTGTTGAGCGGGTAGAATTCAATGAAGCTGTCAGCTGAGGACATGTGAGGCGTCTATTTCTCAAACTAGAGACTCTGTTGTACTTATCCTCTTGGTTAGTTGTACATCTGTCCTTCCACATCTCTTTCTGTCCTTGTTAGAGCCAGTTGTCCTTTGTCTTTGAAGACTGTAGTGTACACCTTTATATGAAATCTTCAGGTATTTGGCAGTTTCAAGCATTGTATAGCCTTCATTCCTCAAAACAATGATTGACTGACGAGTTTCTAGAGAAAGCTGTTTCTTTTTTGCCATTTTTGTCCTAATATTGACTGTAAGACATGCCAGTCTATTGCATACTGCAGCAACTCAAAAACAAACACAAAGACAATGTTAAGCTTCATTTAATGAACCAAATAGCTTTCAACTGTGTTTTATATAATGGCAAGTGATTTTCTAGTACCAAATTAGCAATTTAGCATGATTACTCAAGGATAAGGTGTTGGAGTGATGGCTGCTGGAAATGGGGCCTGTCTAGATTTGATAAAACATTTATTTTTTCAAATAGTGATGCTGCTGTTTTTGACATCAGTAATGTTCTGACTATACTTTGTGTTCAGTTGAATGCCACTTTGGTGAATTAAAGTACCAATTTCCTTCCGAAACAGCAAAATCTTTACATTATTCCAAACTTTTGGCCACCAGTGTAAGTCGCATCTCTTTGTAAGTCGCACTGACAGAGGTTGCATTCTGCAGGCACTGTAACCCTGGAGCAGCCACATGACCTCCCTTCACCGGTTCAGATCTCAAACGCACTCCATGAAGATTACAGTACCTCAGAATCTACAAATCGTATCAAGGTGTTTTTGGGCTTGTTTTAAACAGGAGAATTTGCTTTAAGTAATCGTGTGTAACAGGTTCTCATATTCTGTTTATGTTTCATGAAAAAAACATGACAAGTAAGCCACATCTGTTTATAACACCTGTAACTCTATGCTGTGCACAAATTCACAGTTTCTACCGTCACTATGACTGATGTTTTCATTTGTTTTGGTGTGCGTGTGTTTCACCGGCCGACATCAGTTACGTATAAATTATGTATATATGTCGCATCGGACTATAAGTCGCAGGACCTTTCAGAGGATGAAAAAAGTATGTGATTTATATTCTGGAAAATACGCTAGGTTGTTTTCCCCCAAACAAACAGGGACACCAGTTTGAAAACGGGTCATTGTTTATAAAATTCAGTTTGGTGCCACTAGTGGAGCTGATTTTCCACAATTAACCTTTAAAATAAAAATATTCAACTTATTTATAAATCATTTTTATAAATAATTTATGTCAGATTTAGTTTTGTCAGATCAGATTTTGTCACACTTTTAGGGACAATCCTGACCCTAAACTATAGCTAAGTACATACACGCAAACCCAGGATTTCACCTACCTGGAATCCTTATAAAGGACCAGCCGTGTCTTGGCTGCAGAGCCATGACGCCCCCTGGGCTCTGAGGGTGGAAGGCCTGAGAGCGTTGAGCCCATGCACAAGCCAGCTCAGGGGAGCCATACAGGAAGCACTGCTTAGCAATGAGACTACCACCATCACGTATTAATCTACATTCATACTCTGCACTCCGATCCACACAGTAGCGTTCCATGGGAACTGAAGTTACCTAGGGAAAGAAGAAAATCCCTTAGTCAATACCTCTGAGGCTGTTTACACTATCAAACTTGGCAACTGCATAGTATCTTCCCTCCAGTTAATTGGCTTCTATTTCTCTATTCATTCTTTTTGTTGATACGAAACACTGAACAAATTAGATCTCAAGGGGAGAGAGAGAAGTCAATTTCAAACTGCAAAAAATCATTTTCTTACCCAGTGAGTTTGTCTTGTGTGCTAGTGAAAATATCTTAACATCCCTTAAAAAAAGATGCATTTACTTTAGAAGCAAAATGACATAATATACTAAGTTTGTTGTCAGAGAACAAGACTTAAAGGGACAGTTCACCAAAAAATTTAAATTTCGTCATCATTGACTCACCATCATGTTGTACCAAACCTGTATGGCTTGTTCAATTTTGATAGTTCTGATAAAAATAAGAAATGTTTCTTACCCCATTGGCAAATAGTTTTTTTCTTTTCTTTTTTTAAGCATAAATCTCACTAAATTCTGGCAGATTTCTCTGAAAACCAGTCTTAATATAATTTGACTTCTCAAGTAAATCTCTCGTTTTAAGGATTTTTAGATATTGTTCCAGGAAAACAAATGAAATATACTGTTTAAGAAAATTATTTTTTGCAATGCAGTTGTCGTACGCACACACATGCACGCACAACCCGGTCTTTCTGACATTTTGTCCGAACCCTGCTGCTCTGGCAGGAAAGCATGGCATAGGTCACTGGTGCTAACAACGCTAACAGGCCTTTGAGTAACAGATGACCATTTCCTGTATGATTCACACCACTCACAATCCCTTCCATTCTCCGTTTCTCTTTTCCCTGCAAACTCTCCCTCTCTCTCTTTATCCCTCTTATAGTTTCATGGAGAATTTTATGGCCTGCTGACAAGCGGATGATATTATCTTCCTTTCATTCTTATCTCTGATGAAAAACAGCTCAGCTTGGCCGGGCTTCTAGTTTTGTAGCGAACAGCTGACCAATAGGAGCACAAACACGCAGATGTGGCCTTAAAAAGCCAACAAGGTCAAGAGTCCCTCATGAATAAAGAGAAAAAATGGGTACTAATCTATCTTATCACTTTCCCACAGTGCCCATATGTCCCTGGTGCCTAGGGGCTGGTGCCAACACAGTGCCAATTCTCACAGCAAAGCCATGAGGCCAGACACAACCCCAACTCTCAGAGCCGGGAAAATGCACATATATATATATATATATATATATATATATATATATATATATATATATATATATATATATATATATATATATCATGCTCATACTCACATTAGCCAAGTTAACAGCAGATGTTTGAGGAAAACAGTTCATCATACATGACTGAACCATTAACATCATGGATCTGTTTAAGTACAACCACATTGGTCACATATAAAAGATTAATGTCTCGACTAACTTAATGTGATTTATCCAAGTAGGATGTTTGTCTGGATCAACATTCTTTGCTGGACCTGGAACAGCAGTTCTATCAACCAATCAGATTTTAAAGATTTTAGATTTAGGGTTACGGTTAGGCTAAAGGGTTTGAAAAATATTTTTTGGACCTATTTACACTTGTCACTTCATGCATCTTGATTTATCGGATTGCAATCCAATTGGCTATGCACATTCCATTTACAATTTACACCCCGCAAATCTTTATAAATACTTTCTACTATTCCACGCTATTTGCAAATATAACACTTCTGTTATGATGCAAATGCCGGGAAGCAAAATTTTGCTGTACAGAAAGCGGCTTAAATTGCTTTGAAAACTGTGTTACAAAACGCAATGTTATGTGACACAATTTCTTTGGGCTCCCAAACTTCCGTATGCTGACATAGCTCGATTTGGGAGGAGTGAAGTTTACATATAAGTGGCCTGAACAACCAGATGCACTTACACTTGAAGGAGTTGGGTTTTGTACACACTGAGTGATCAGTTTGCCATCTATCAGGGTATTTCAACTTTGTCTTTTCACGATCAGATAGCTATCCGATCAGTAAAAACACAAATACCACCTTTGATAGGAATGTAGTTTTAGGACCAACAAAGGATGTTGTAAGTCTTGACTACAAAGTTCCCTCCAGTACCAAATATGCAGATTCAAAATATCTCGAGACTATCCCAAAGTGTGGTTTTGATGGGCCGCAAATTCACGGCCAGAGAAGCAGCCCTTAACCAAGACCTCTGATTTCTCACTGGTGGGCTTGTGTTGTTTGTTTACTCTCCACCGGGGTTCTGATCAGCTGAGCTGAAGATCTGTCGGGAGTTAACGAGGATAAATAAACCAGGCCCATAGTGTGGCCCACACAAGAGAACAGGTCATTTATTTTTGATAGCAAGTTTGTTTCTTATACAGTGGGAGATCCCTGTCAGCAGCTGGCCACCCATCAGTAAAAACCCACTTTGATGATTTTTAGTCTCTTGCCAACTGAAAACAGTTACTGGATATAGAAAACAGTTACTGGATATAGAAATCAGTGTTGCAATGGATTTAGTTCAAACCTCTGAACTGAGCAAAGGTTCTGCCAGTTAATATGTTCCATTGGGATATTTTTTCAGAGAAAGGGTGTGTTTGTATGTGTGGTTTACCCTGGGTGTGACGGTGAATAAAAACTTGGGTGGCTGAGTGGGTTGGCAGGGTCTGAACGTGTGAGTGGAGGAGCGTCTGCTGTGAATCAGCACATCGGTGTGACAGACTAGCCCTGGTCCTGTGGACGTAAATACCAAATCCTGCCAGAAAGAAAGCAAAAAAGTCAGTGTAGCATATTATATATTATTCTACCGAATCGCGATTTGTCAAATTGTCAACACGTATGACTAAGTTTGTGTGGGGGGTTGGGGGTGGCTGTTTTTACAGACAGCATTTTAATTAGTCAAATAGGCATACATGGACCTGCAGCACCTCCTAGTGATCTCCTTTCACTCTACCATGAGTTACTCCTAATCAAATGTAAACCCAATTCCCATCTCAACAGCTCCATTTGTCATAAGCCAAGAGCTAATTTTTAGCTGAAGTGATACCCTAAATGAGACCATAGTGGTAAGAGACCTCCACACAGGTTCACAGGCAGAACTACACCTTTAATGACCCGCATGAATCATAAGAAGCAGCCTATACATCAGCCTGTTTCCTGCCAGCACTGACACAAGTGACATGCATAAACAAACCTGTCTTCTTCATTTAGTGGAGACTAAGGACTAATGAAGGATGAAGTGTGAAGGGCATGTGGAGAGGGAGAGAGAGAGATGTAAGCAAGAAAGAGCAAAAGAAAAAACAGAAAGAACAAATGGAAGCAAGGAGAAAGAAAGAAATCAAGCAACCAAGAAAGCCAGAAAAAAGCAAGAATAATAAAGAATAAAAGAAAGCACAAAAAAAGAGCAAAAGACAAGGAAGCAGAAAGAAAACAAGAAAAACAATCAAAAAAGAATAAAAGCAAGAAAGAAATCAAGCAAGAATGAAAAATAGAAAAAGCAAGAAAATAGCAATAAAAAAAGAAAATGCAAGGAATAAAGTTAGAAAGAATGAAAGAGCGACAAAGAATAAGAGAAAGAAATAATGAATTAAAATGAAAGAAAATTAGAAAGAAAAAGAAAGCAAGAAAAAAGCAAGGAAGTGCGAAAGATAGAGCAAAAGAAAGAAAGAAAGAAAGAAAGCATGACGTGCAGTAGGCTCAGCATGTGTTTGTGTCTAGAGAGCTGCTGTCTCGACTCCAATCGTTTCAGAAACCACAGGCTGGGGGCGACACAGCTGAAAACTCTGGCCAAGACATCAATGACAGTGACCATGCAAACATAGATGAGGTATCAACTAGACAAAAGCATCTGGTCCGTTGAGATTCTCACAGCTTTGGGTGCCTGAGGCCATAAATCAATTGATACAAATAAATCAAATGCTTATTTCCATAAAACAATACACAGGCAAACTAAATTGGCAAAGAGCAACTCTTTGATGAGGAGGATTTGGTTCATGTTCAGCTTTGGCCTCAAGAAATACTCCAAATAACAAAACGCAACTTTAAATTTGGAGACTGGGAACGAGTTGTGCTCAGCACTGCCTTGTGAGCAATAACCTTCCCAACGCAAGCATAAAAGTTTGGTTTATAATACAAATTTTTTTTTTCTTTCTTTTTGATTTTCTCCCCTTTTTCTCTCCAATTTGGAAAGCCCAATTCCCAGTGCACTCTAAGTCCTCGTGGTGGTGTAGTGACTCGCCTCACTCTGGGTGGCGGAGGACGAATCTCAGTTGCCTCCGCGTCTGAGACCATCAATTCATGCATCTTATCACGTGGCTTATTAAGCGCGTTACCGCGGAGACATAGCACCTGTGGAGGCCCACGCTATTCTCCACGGCAACCACGCACAACTCACCATGCACCCCACCGAGAGCGAGAACCACATTATAGAGACCAAGAGGGGGTTACCCCATGTGACTCTACCCTCCCTAGCAACCGGGCCAATTTGGTTGCTTAGGAGTCCTGGCTGGAGTCACTCCAGGGGTGGTAGTCAGCATCTTTGCTCGCTGAGCTACCCAGGCCCCCTTTTATAAAACGAAATCTTAAAACCTATATAAAAATATACAGTCCATCCAAGCCTCGCCACTCAGTCTTCTATCAGCACAGGATGTGCTTTTGACAAATCACACCATGTTACATATTCTCATTATTTGGAGAAAACTGAACTGCTCTTATATGGAACACATTAGGGAGTATGGGGGAGATTTGGAAATCCAAGAAAGATGCAGGTGCTTTAGCTTTTGCCAGAAGCACTTGCAGCTATGGGTAAAGGTTCTTTTGGGTCTTAGAGGCCAACATTAGGCCTTTCTCATGATGCTGAGTGTTCGATATGGGCCAATCCACATTTCCACAGGGAGAGCGGTGTGTTGTGGTGTTGAGTTCCCTGTACATGCCCCAGTGGAGCTAGGAGACGCTGTGTGGTAGAAGACCCGGAGTGGGAAGTGGATAATATTACACCTCAGTCAGCACCTTTGGAACACAAATTCCGCAGCTTCAACACACACCAGCACACTAAAGCACTTTACAGCAGGTTAACCCCTGCCACTGTTTGGCCTTGTGTGCTATAGAAAGACTATAGAAAGACTAAATACCTGGGGACGACACTGTAGCCGACTGGGACATCCAGAACCACTTCTTCTATTCTTTTTCCTCTCTGTTTCCAATTATCAGTTTGAAGCTTTGATATTCCCATCAGCATTTAATATATGACAGCTTTTGAGTGCCTTGTGGGTGAATGGAAATAGGCTTCAACAGAAAGGAGGCGCTGAGTGCGTGTAGACCGAAATATGAGCCCTTCCAACTAATGACAGTTGAGGGTCATTTAAGCTGGTTCCATGGGGTAACCCAAGGAAGGAGTAGACCTGCTCACTCACTCACCCTGCTCCTCAGTTTTGCTTAACCCTCACAAAACAGTGAACGCAAGACCAAAACATTTACAAAATAAATAAAACAGTGGCACAAAGTTCTACAGATGGTAGCATCGGTGAGGTTTGAGGGCCATCAAATTGAAAAAGACAGAAACTAATAATAAAAGTGATATTATAACTTTTTTACAAAAATAAGTGCAATTACCAATAATATTATATATTTTGTCCCACTGAAATGCACATTCGAAAGTAAGGCATTGATTTTGTTACTGGTAGTAACATCTATAAAAGGTAAAAGTTAAAGGAATGTTCCAGGTTCAATAAAAGTTAAGCTCAATTGAAAGCATTTGTAAACTCACTTTTTTAGAAGTATAACCACAAGATATAAAGGATATGTGTGTAAACATGATTTTAGTGTGATAAAATCACTTACAAACATTTTCTGTGTAAAGTTATAGCCAATTTTACAACTTCGTTTCCATGACAATGTTGTCAACAAACCCTAAAACGACTGTAAAAATGACAAACTAAAGAAAAAAACATTACAGCTCAAATAATACACAAGTTTTAACAAAATAATTAATGCAAGTGCTTTTATAACATTATTAGCTCCACATTTCTGCCTTTAAACCCTCCAAAAATTGGCCCCATTCAATTCCATTGTAAGTACCTCACTGTAACCTCGAGTTTTGCTTTTTTTTTTTTTTTTTTTTTTTTTAAATAAAAGGAGGAATGAATCATTATGACACAAATGCTGTTGATTTAGCTTAACTTGTATTCACAACAGAAAATGGCAGAGCATAATCAGAGAGAGAGAGAATAGGCCAACTCTGTAGAAGCACCGGTGCGACCTATAACAAAATTGAGTTGCACTGGAGGGAAAAATGGACCCACAGGTATACAGGTGCATCTCAATAAATTAGAATGTCATGGAAAAGTTCATTTATTTCAGTAATTCAACTCAAATTGTGAAACTCGTGTATTAAATAAATTCAATGCACACAGACTGAAGTAGTTTAAGTCTTTGGTTCTTTTAATTGTGATGATTTTGGCTCACATTTAACAAAAACCCACCAATTCACTATCTCAAAAAATTAGAATATGGTGACATGCCAATCAGCTAATCAACTCAAAACACCTGCAAAGGTTTCCTGAGCATTCAGAATGGTCTCTCAGTTTGGTTCACTAGGCTACACAATCATGGGGAAGACCTGCTGATCTGACATTTGTCCAGAAGACAATCATTGACACCCTTCACAAGGAGGGTAAGCCACAAACATTCATTGCCAAAGAAGCTGGCTGTTCACAGAGTGCTGTATCCAAGCATGTTAACAGAAAGTTGAGTGGAAGGAAAAAGTGTGGAAGAAAAAGATGCACAACCAACCGAGAGAACCGCAGCCTTATGAGGATTGTCAAGCAAAATCGATTCAAGAATTTGGGTGAACTTCACAAGGAATGGACTGAGGCTGGGGTCAAGGCATCAAGAGCCACCACACACAGACGTGTCAAGGAATTTGGCTACAGTTGTTGTATTCCTGAACCACAGACAACGTCAGAGGCGTATTACCTGGGCTAAGGAGAAGAACTGGACTGTTGTCCAGTGGTCCAAAGTCCTCTTTTCGGATGAGAGCAAGTTTTGTATTTCATTTGGAAACCAAGGTCCTAGAGTCTGGAGGAAGGGTGGAGAAGCTCATAGCCCAAGTTGCTTGAAGTCCAGTGTTAAGTTTCCACAGTCTGTGATGATTTGGGGTGCAGTGTCATCTGCTGGTGTTGGTCCATTGTGTTTTTTGAAAACCAAAGTCACTGCACCCGTTTACCAAGAAATTTTGGAGCACTTCATGCTTCCTTCTGCTGACCAGCTTTTTAAAGATGCTGATTTCATTTTCCAGCAAGATTTGGCACCTGTCCACACTGCCAAAAGCACCAAAATTTGGTTAAATGACCATGGTGTTGGTGTGCTTGACTGGCCAGCAAACTCACCAGACCTGAACCCCATAGAGAATCTATGGGGTATTGTCAAGAAGAAAATGAGAAACAAGAGACCAAAAAATGCAGATGAGCTGAAGGCCACTGTCAAAGAAACCTGGGCTTCCATACCACCTCAGCAGTGCCACAAACTGATCACCTCCATGCCACGCCGAATTGAGGCAGTAATTAAAGCAAAAGGAGCCCCTACCAAGTATTGAGTACATATACAGTGAATGAACATACTTTCCAGAAGGCCAACAATTCGCTAAAAATGTTTTTTTTATTGGTCTTATGATGTATTCTAATTTTTTGAGATAGTGAATTGGTGGGTTTTTGTTAAATGTGAGCCGAAATCATCACAATTAAAAGAACCAAAGACTTAAACTACTTAAGTCTGTGTGCATTGAATTTATTTAATACACAAGTTTCACAATTTGAGTTGAATTACTGAAATAAATGAACTTTTCCACGACATTCTAATTTATTGAGATGCACCTGTATATCAGTCTGGCCAGAAACAAAATAACATTTAAAAGGCTCATGGTTGATATGATGAGGAAGAAAACAGAAATGTTGCAATTTTGCTATGTTCGTGGAATAACATCTTTGAGGGAATTTTGTTTGATATTCAGAATTTTGCTTTAAGTGTTTAATAATAGCAAGTAAACTTGATGTCCACAAGCAAAACACTTTGTTTTGTAAGTTGTCTGTGATATGATCAGCATTTATTATGTTTTTTGTACAACCTTTATGGGAGACTGATGTTCCAAAATATCTTTCACTGCTGGTATATTGTGGTATTTATATGGTATGTAAAAACAAAACTGTGGTTGGTCGCTTTTTATGCCAGTCAGGTGGTTACTTCCTGAATAAACTGCAAAGTGGACCAGAATTTATGGCAGTAGTCAAAAGTCTGGCTCTGAGAGACTATAAACACTGTATATCAGGGCTGAAAAGCTGTTGTATCTGGTGTCATAATTTCTAAAATAAATAAGGACAACATATTCTTACCTTTTGTAATATGACAGTTCTGACACAAGGTTGTTTACAAATTACAGCATATGGAAGGACACGGTTATAATACTAAATGTCAGTACAGTCTTGTTACAGCAATGTACACAATAAATTTATATATGGTCATAAGGCAGTCTAATAAGGCAGGACAAAGTGACTGTGAAGAACAGAGGAATAACTCACCTGTAGGACACGACTGTTTTGGACGTTTGGGAAAGATGTTGGCCGATTGAGCCACAAGATGAGATCTTTGTGTGAAAGACACAGGGCTCTTCCGTCAGCCTGGTTATCCTGTTCCACCTCATCCCACAGGCGCTGGTGATGGAGCCGGTAGGCTGACTTGAAGGACAGATAAAGAGCTAACCACCTGAGCAGAGAGGAAAAGATGCCATTTTACTGTCGAAACATAGCTATAAAACTAGACTGACTTTCTCCTGTCTCTACTGTAGTGCATCTGACAACAAGCAAACAAGACTCTTCATTACACAAGTTTAACTTCTGAAAAGCAGCCAAAATACATGAGAACTCCTTTAATATTGTATAAAAAGCATTTCAGGTGGCACCTCATGAAGTTGGTTGAAAGAATGCCTAGAGTAGGGGTTTTCAAACTGGGGGCCGCAAGGGGGTGCTAGGGGGTCTATGCAATGTTTCAGAGAAAGAAAAAAAAGTGTTCATAAAAGTAAAAAAACTGTATTTACCAGAGATGGGGGACTCGAGCTACATGACTTGACTCGAGTATGACTCGAGTCGCAAATTTAAGGACTTGTGACTTGCTTGACTAAATGAAGAAAATGACTTGACTTGACTTTGACTTGAGAACCAGCGACTCGAGACTTGACTTGACTTGAACTGCATGACTCGACAATGACTTGAATGTTTTTTATTATTATTAATTTCAATAACTTATTATAAACACTAATGAAATGTGTTTTAAAAAACATTGCGACATCAATTAATTCATATGCAAAATTGTAAGCCGTCCAGCACTACTGATCTGCATCTGCGCAGTTAACGCTGCGCTCACAATGCGCCAAAATGACAGATGATTGTCAAGTTCCCAAAATAATCTCCTCTGGATATAAAGATTTCAAATTGGACCGTGTGAATAAAAAAATATTTGCCAGATGCACAATATACAACGCAAAAAATATACAACCACCACAACCTCAAATTTCATCAGACATTTCAAAAACCACAAGGAAAGGTAAGTAAATCATTTCATTATCATTTCATATCCAGAAAGATTCATATGTAAAATTACTGTTTAAATGTTTGAGGGTTGTCAGTAAATTAAAATGATTCACGATTAATCTCATGTTTTGTAGCGCAACAAGTTTGAAATTACCCAATATTGCCTCTAAATGTGTGTGCCTTTTCTAAACCTTCTCAACAATATACCATAACCATTTGTTGGCAATATAAAAACATAACAGGCAGATTTGCAGCCACAACACTTTATTTAAAACATGACAAGTAGTATAAAATATACAGAATGTCTCGTGATGAAATCCAAGTGCTCTCATAGTGATTATGACTTCTGAAGACTTTAAATAAAGCCCTTGAATGCAATACCTTTATGAATGTTTTATATAAATGTATCTCTGAAAGGGAACTGACTGTCTTCAGAAAAGTTTCGATGGCATTTTCTTTTAATCTTTTGTCTGTATAATGCCTAATAAAGTAGTGTTTATAAGCGCAGGGCTGCTTTGTGTACAGGCGTTACCGGGGTAACAGCTATATTTCTGCTGTCCTTGGCATCAAAAATGTGAAAATACATGGTCTAGAGTGTGCAGAGCTGTAAACAAGGCAAAGGTTGACTCTTTCGAAAAAGCTAAAATATAATTTTGGTCACTACATACAGTAATTCCCATGTTTCCATTTGAGTTACTTTACTACTATTCTTAACTGTGAAAAATAGCAATATCAAAAAATAAGAAGGTATATCCAAACGTTTGACTAGTAGTGCATCTTTTTTTTTTTTTTCACCCAATTTGGAATTCCCAATTCCCAATGCGCTTTTAAGTCCTCGTGGTCGTGTAGTGATTCGCCTCAATCCGGGTGGCGGAGGACGAATCCCAGCTGCCTCCGCGTCTGAGACCGTCAACCCACGCATCTTATCACGTGGCTTGTCGAGTGCGTTGCCACGGAGACATAGCGCGTGTGGAGGCTTCACGCCATCCACCGTGGCATCCATGCTCAACTCACCACACGCCCCAACCGAGAACGAACCGCATTATAGCGACCATGAGGAGGTTACCCCATGTGACTCTACCCTCTCTAGCAACCGGGCCAGGAGACCTGGCTGGAGTTACTCAGCACACCCTGTGATTCGAACTAGTGAACTAGTGAACTCCAGGGGTGGTAGCCAGCATCTTTCTACCCAGGCCCCTAGTAGTGCATCAAGTAATAGGCATAAAGTATCGTCATTAAGTAATTTAGTATGCTACAATGAATACAATTCTTTGTGTAACAATGATGTAACTGACCTCACTAGAGTCCCCTGGAGCATTATGTTAGACATCTCAGCAGGAGACACACTGATGAACCGCAAGAAAGAAAAGCTGCTGCTTTCATCATCACCTGAATCATCACAGATCAAACAGATGAACATCAGAGATGATGAATGAAACTTTGTTATAATAAAATGACAGTTGAGGAATATTAATGTGTAAGAGACATACCTTTTCTGTGAAACAAGGATTGTTGAATATGGTGTGCAGAAAAAGGTGAAAGCAGAGTCTGCTTCAGTCTGAGGAGAGAAGAGAGAACATGAATAAACCAAGGAAAAAGTCTCATATGTAATTCAAAGCCTGTCAAAACTTTTAAATGTGAAGCATAAAAACTATTTTGAAGGGAAAAGGAATCAATAAGGCTTACAACTGGAGAGGAACCATTCTGAATGAGGTAAAATATGGAGTTCATTGGAGCTACATGGAGATCAACTCACTTGGTTAAATTGTAGAGGAGGCCATGTCGGAACAGGAACTTGGACATGATGAAGGGCTTTAGGGACATGTGGAAAGGCGAGTGTATTTCCCTACGCTCAAACAGGTCTGGGTGGTTACAAACCTTCAAGTATAAATCGAGAACAACACACACAGTGCCTTACTAGAAGACCTCACAGAGTTTGAAAGAACGCACAGCCTATAATGCTGCTAAACTTGCTTTAAGTGCATCCACCGACCTTCCTGAACTGCATGACGAGGTTCATGAGGCTGCTGGTGGTACTGTGGGACTGCTGGGCCGTGCCCATTGAAGACTGCAGCAGGTCCTCGATGGAAATCTTGTTCTTCAGAGCCTGGTACAGCAGCCTTTGCCTGCTGGTCAACTGGCAGTATGTCAGGATTTCAATCTAAGATGAAGGTTTGAAAAATAAACAACATCAACATCATACACATTCAGGCTTGGGTAGCTCAGCGAGTAAAGACGCTGACTATAACCCCTGAAGTCGCAAGTTCGAATCCAGGGCATGCTGAGTGACTCCAGCCAGGTCTCCTAAGCAACCAAATTGGCCCGGTTGCTAGGGAGGGTAGAGTCACATGGGGTAATCTCCTCGTGGTCGCTATAATGTGGTTCACTCTCGGTGGGGCACGTGGTGAGTTGTGCATGGATGCCACAGAGAATAGCATGAAGCCTCCACATGCGCTATGTCTCCACGGTAACGCGCTTAACAAGCCACGTGATAAGATGCGTGGATTGACAGTCTCAGACGCGGAGGCAACTGAGATTCGTTCTCTGCCACATGGATTGAGGCGAGACACTACGCCACCACAAGGACTTAGAGCGCATTAGGAATTGGGCATTCCAAATTGGGGAGAAAATCAATACAAATAAATACATAAAAAATGTAAAAAAATAAAAAAAAGATAAATAAAAAAAACATCATATACATTCACATTAAAACACTTTATGATGAAAAGTGTTCACACTTTTTTTTGTGAAAAGAATGAATGTCCATGACTTTTCCATTTGTCCGTGATTACTGGATTATTATACAGGCTTCCCACTCTTTTCATGGCACAATTTTCCAGGACATTTTATGTGCCCAAAGTGTGTAATATTTAAGCAAAAACACACAAGAGGTCACGATGTTGTGGTAATTTGATTTTTTTTTCATTCTGTATTCAACAGTTTACTTATTGTATTACCAAAATAGTGTCTAATCAAAGAATTAAAATTTAAATACATTTAAAATAGAACTATTTTAAT
The DNA here is from genome assembly GCF_019703515.2 of Myxocyprinus asiaticus. Taxonomy (NCBI): domain Eukaryota; kingdom Metazoa; phylum Chordata; class Actinopteri; order Cypriniformes; family Catostomidae; genus Myxocyprinus; species Myxocyprinus asiaticus. The sequence continues at coordinate 28,296,503 of NC_059362.1, forward strand.
TACTAAAGATTCTTTTGTCAAATGAAGTGCTGCAGTAAGGAGCATCACAAATGTGAGATATTGCTTTAATAAATTATTATTATTATTATTTAATTACAGTAAACATTACATTCCTATACAGTAGTAATATATTTTTGTTTTCTTCTCCATTTCATGTGTCCATTTAAATCCAGTTTGTATTTTGCTGTTTGAGTGTTTTTGATGGTAGTTTCTCACCTCTGGATAAGAAGTTTGCTACATGGCCCACTGTGATTATTAATCCCCAAAAGCTCTGATTTAAATAGAGAAATATATAGTCTTTATGTGCTGTGCAGAGTACTCTGCTCTCCATCTTCTACCACCCAGCACATGCAGATTATATATTTATTCAATTAAATCACAGCCTTTTGTGGTTTAATAATCAAACTAGGACATATTGCAATTTTAATTTGATTAATTGCGCATTCAACGACTGGACGTCTGTGTTTTCCGCATCGCAGAAATCAAAGGTGTGTACATGTGGTAACTGCAGTATAAACGGACTCCTGAGGTAAGCAGTAAAGACAGCGTCACAACGCTACCACCTTGAGGTGTGAATTTTTTTTTTTTTTTTTTAAATCAGCGGTCCGACCGTCTCCATAGTCTAAAGTTCTCAATACTTAAAATATTTTGTCAGAGTAAAATAGAGATTACAGCAGATGAGAAGAGAATGTACATGATAGGGCTTTGTTCATGACAGTCAACCACTGATGTTGTTTCACAATGCACAGCCGCTGGCAGTGACAATACAATATTAATGTTTGTATTTGACACCTATCCCGAGTCCTGATTATTACTATGTTTTTGTACATGTAACAAAAACCTTGTTAGTGACACATTCACACAGTTTTATTATACTAAAATCATTTCCAGGACAAATCATGATTTTCCAGGACATTTAGGTATTTTTCTCATTTTCCATGACTGGAAAACTGCATTTAAAAATGCCAGGTTTTCCAGGATGCATAGGAACCCTGTTATAGTCATTTTATAGAGACTGTGATCACAAAGAGCAAATTCCACCCAAAAAAATATTTTAGAGCAGAGCATAACTAGAAAAATATATATTAACTACAGACATTTTCATGATTTTTCCATTATTTTTTTTATATTGTATTAATTTCCATGCTTTTTCCATGCCTGGAAATGACAACTTAATAAAATTCCCTGGTATTTCCAGATCTTCCATGACAATGGTAATGATGGGTGTTAGAAATCACAATTCAGTTTGAAAAATTGTAGGTCAGTACCTTGTCAGATAGCTCGTTCTCTACGTCCTTCTTTATTCTGCGCAGCATAAAAGGTTTCAGGATCATGTGCAATCTGGAAAGCTGGTCTGAAAGTGCAAACCACAGTAAATTCTGTGAGCTGCTGCCATTTTATTAAACATTTTAGTGTAAATTTAAATGTCCGAAACACATATTGTAACCTCCCAAAGTGATAGAAGAATAAATAGACATTGAATGACAACTTAAATCGAGTTAAACGAAAGAGATGACTGACTTTCATCAATAGCAGATTTGTTCTCAGCATGACTCTCAATGTCCTTGGAGAACCACTCGTTAAACTCCTCGTGAGAGTCAAAAAGAGTCGGCATGATGAAGTGAAGCAGGGCCCACAACTGAGAGGAAGAACAATGATGTTAGATTTTTATGTGGTACTGCACTCAAATGTGCACACACATGTATTCTCAGACAATCTTCCATTTGTATTAGGGCTGTGTTAAAAATATCCAGCGGTGTCTGTACTGATATTATGACGCACATTGAAAGCTTGAGTGTAGCCTATCACACCTATCACCCAACACAAGTTGGCTGTTACGAGCACCTGAGTACTTGTTCACCACCACATTTAAATTGGAGACTTTTGTTATCGCTGGCAAAACTAAAAGCTAAAATATATGTGCATTTTGGCTTTTTGCCTAAACTCGGCAGCTGGGAGTGAGCCATGACTCACGCGATATCCAAATACTGCAAAACTAAAGTACTTTGTAACACGACAAGCCTTTATCAAACTTCCATCTACCAATACATAATCAAGATAAAGTCGGCGATTTGCGCTTCTTTCACTCTCAACCAGAGTATGAAATTAGCCAAAGGGCAGGTGCTTTTTGAACAGGTGCAGCAGGTAATTTAGCTCATCTTCCTGCTGTCCTGTACGTTTGGACCCGGTTCGCACCTGTATTTAGCGCCGTCCACTTGTGATCGGATCTCCAGAGATCTGAACAGGACAACAGTAACATTTGTCAAGAGATATTTTTTCTTAGACACAAAGACGTACACTTGAAGGAACATATTTGATTATATTTTGAAGGACAGACAAAAGAAAGGCATCCAGTGTGAATGTATGATTTGTTGAGATTTTCAATGGAGCTCAAGTTTTTTTCTTCTCCATGTCAGTGACCTGCAGTTTCATTCTATATTTTAATCATTGAAAATTATCTAGGGCCATTTCACAATGTGTTTTGAGATTAAATAAATTTAAAGGCCCAGAAATACTTAAAGAAGTTCTTCTTCATTTTTCGTTCAGGGGTAAAAAGAAGTTTGAAACAGCTGAACAACGGTATACTATTTGGTATGCTGAACATTCAGCCTAAAGAATGATGATAAGAGGGGCATACCTCAATATGGGCAGACGTGTGAATGGCTTTTTGATGCAGGTAAATTTGCACCAGTTTGCTAACAACTGCACACCAGTTAGGGGTGTAAAAAAATATTGTAGTGTATTGTATCGTACGATACGACGTTCACTATACAATACCCTATGTATTGTACGATACATAAAAAAACCTCTCAGAGAGGTGGCGCTGAGCACTCACAGGAAAACGGAGCAACACACTTACAGTACATAGGCGTGATGATCGATGGCAAATGGCAAGTAGATTGCACTGTAGCGGTACAGCTTGTTGAATCTGCCAAACAGCAGTGTCATGTCCTGGTGCTACAGTACATCAAATATGTCGTTTTATTTACGCTGACATCACCATGTATCTCGGTGGATTTGCGAGGCAGAAACAGCAGGCAGTACGTTTAACAGCCGCCTCTCCCAGCCGACACTGAGTGTGACATGCACAGCAAGACGCTCATAAGTTACAAGTCATAATTATTAAAAAACAGCTTATTCAAAAAATCAACAACGTAAGAAACCTGTGATTACATGAGACTTATAGTTATCTGCTTTTGACTTTGAAATGTAAACAGCTTTGAGAACAACACTTGCGCACGTTATAAGCTGGTAATGCAAAGTGAAGCGCTAAATAATATTGGATTATGTACATATGTCGTAAAACCGGAAGTCAGGTTCCTCTCGAGTTTTTTTTTCACCAATAAATAACACTGAAAGGAGTTTTTTCCATGCTACAGTCACTTCAGCTTGTTCACAGGGAGCTTTCAGACAAAGAGGCATGATTTTCTATAAAGCTGCTTTGAAACTAAGTGTATTGTGAAAAGTGCTATACAAATATAAATTATTTGAGTGTAGACAAACTTATTTTCTCAAGAACAACATGAAAATTATGAGTTCATATGAGTTTTTCTCAACAGTCAAACAAAATAAATGCAGTGCTGTTAAGTTACTTAGAGATTTGCTTTTTGTTGCCAATGTCAGACACTTTTGTGGCATTTATGATTAAAAAGACATTTATGTTGAATCCTTGAATAAGTTTGTGGGAGCTCGTATCATATTGTATCGTATCGTACAGTGAAATTTGTGTATCGTTACATTCCTAACGCCAATGTGTTCATGTTGACTGATATTTTAACTGACTGAACACCATGAACAAGAATTATCTGTCGGCCTCAAAGTAGGTCCAGCTCCAGGTCACACCTACCGATGAAGTGGACCAATGGCAGTAAGAAGGTGTTTAGCTGCTAGTAAGAAGTTTTCCTAAAAGTTTGCCCAAGTGAGCTGTTATGAACCACCAAAACTCCACCAAACACAAAACACCTTCTTTTTGGCCAGATTTTGTTTTAGATCACCCGTTCTTTCTTCGATTTAATTAAATATATCAGGGCCTTTAAATCCAGCAGTTTGCATTTTACTGTACATGGATTGTGAATAGCCTATATACTGTATATATATATATATATATATATATATATATATGAATCGGGTACAGGTGGCTATAAAAATCGAAGTGGTTGATAAAACTGGGTCAAAAAAGTTAGTTTCCCACTCTGCTCTCAACAGAGGTGAGGAACGTGCCAAAGATCTGCAGTCACATGTGGATATCACATACAAGGGTGAGTTAGACTAACTATATTAAGAAAATGCAATTGCAGGCTAAAATGTCTTTTCACTTGATCCAAAGCACAGAATATTTTGCACTGCCTATAATATGTGACTCTACTTGTGTATTTATGAATGTGGTCTAAAATATAAGCTACATGAATTCTATTAAATTTACTTAAAGTTTCTTGCTATGATGACAACTCTTCATTTGAATACAAGAACAGTGTGTAGAAGTGAGTTGTGTTTGACTTGTGTTGAGACTCAAGCTTTTTAATCCAAGAGGCTTTGACTTTCCTGTTGCACACTTTAAAATCAGAATATTTTGAACTACAGCAAGGGTAGCACAAAACACTTAACATGTACAGAATTACACAAAATTAACATGTATCGTGATACATATAGTATCTTGACCTCTGTTTCGTGATGCGTATCTTATCGTGGCGTTGTTGGTGATACCAAGAACTAATGTGAATACACTCACCTCAGCCATTGTGTTCTGGATTGGCGTCCCTGTTAGCAAAAGGCGGTTTCTGCACTGGAACTGTAAAAGAATCTTCCATCGTACACTGCCAAAAAGAACCAGACACAGTTCCTAAGACCTCCCAAGCAAGTAGCATGCCGAGCTTAATGGAAGATATAACTCTCCACATGACAACAGTGCTTCATACTACTCATAAACCCACAAGGATTCTCTTCAGAGCATTTTCTCTGACTCGGTTAAGTCTTTCATTGATTATGGAGACTTTAGGGACTTGAAAGCTCATGAAAGCTGCTTTGACGCCCAGTCAAGACTGTGATTGGGCAATAAATCATGTTGCACCACAACAGAAGCTGCTGGCACATGTGCTGTCATCTCCAGAAAGGCACAAACTCACACTCAGAGCTCGAGAGGCCCTCAGTCTCTGATGGGTTCCAGCCCAGACATAGTGTCACTAAACTGACTAGTGAGCCCTATGTCTGGAAAATCTGAGATGCAGTAGTACTGTAGATTCTCTGAAGCTTTTTATAAGCTCCATTTCATTTTTTGAAAATTGATGGTAAAAACGTTTTTTTACATTTCATAGAGGTATTTGCAAAAAACTGGTGTAATGTGTGATCCAGCCAATTTTCCTGAAGTATATGTAATATGATCTCTGTTTTCTAGGAATTCAGATCAGAGTTAGATTAATATATTGACTAGGCCGATATCAACATTATATCGATTATTGGCCACCCTGCTCTCTAGATATCATCTGACACTGAAAATCCCAAATTGGTCTAAAACTAAATCAGACAATTATTTTCATATATAAGGTAAAGTTGTAAACTAGACAGCATGTTTTCAAATGTTATACCTCTGTTATAGCATATATTGAAACAGGAATATTGTACATTATCTAAAGCAGTAAATAAGTGATAATTACCTGGTGCTGCTTTTCAACGCCTGGGCCTCATCTAGAATCATATACTGCCATTTCACCCACTGGAAATACTTCACATCCTGCACCACCAGCTGATAACTTGTGATCACCACATGAAATGGTGCATTCTGGGTATACAGTGTTTTCTACGAGGGCCAGAAAATGATAAAATACCGTTGACTAAAATTATGAGATTTTATCTAATTGATCTGATATTTTAGAGCAATATAGTTGACATGTTTACCTGGCTCCAAAACTTTCTAATAACTTTACGATCATGAGGGTTTCCCCAGTATGGTAGCACCTGTGAGACAGAATGAGACAACAGATAAGATAACATATGAAATACAATTTGTTGAAAATGTTTAGAGTCAGAAATTAACCAGGGCTCAGGGAAAAATGCTTACATAATTAGTTAAGTGACTTTTTTTATTATTATTGAAAAATGCTCATGAAAATCAGTTCAAGGGGACAATGTGTTGCTCCTTAATAAAAAAGTTGATTTCTGACAATGTAAACTCACCTGATCAAATTAAATAAAAGTGGAAAAAGATCTTTCAAACTGCCAGATAGTCCAAATTATATTTCATACTCATAATCTCTTTGTAAACCTCATGCTATTATTGTGGATGGGATTTCAGACACAGATAATTTGCACAACTTGGATAAAGTCTGACTGAAAGGAAATGAATATTTAGACTGCTGATTTTAGTGGAGAAAACTAAAAATGATACAACACTGCCCCCTAAGGATTGAAGCGTCATCACTCAAACCAGACCAGAAGTGCAACTATCTGTCATGCGTTTCCTTACAGCAAAAATATGCAAAGGGCAAGAAAAAACACATTTTCCATTGTTCTGAAAATAAACCCAGGTCAATGGGTTTATGAAAGGTTTGAGAGAGAGCACAAGAGAGAGAGAAAGGGAGATGTAAAGGATTCCATGGCTGCAGCCAGGTGTTTCCTTGTGCAGCTGCCACACTCACCTTGAATTTGGGGACAAAGCGAGAGAACTCCTGATGCCAGTTGTTGAGTGTTGAGGCTGGGGAGATGATCAAGAATGGCCCCCAGATGTTTTCCCTCTGCCCACCAGAGCACACAGACACAAATTAAGCCACATGTGCAGGTGCAATAGGCAGAAGGGGATGGAGAAAGAGATGGTGGAAAGAAAGAGAGAGGAGTCAAAACAGGAAACAACTGAAAAACGAGGTAACATGCTAACATGGCTTCCTATGGGCCCACAGCGCTATGCTTTCATATTAAATACCAAAACTCCCCCAAATCCGTATCCTCCTCCTTTTGTGAGTCCTGGAAGTCGTGGAGGGCAGCGGAGACAGCTGCAGAGTGCATACTGATGCCAAACAACTGATTTGTGGTTTTCGGGGGCTTGTTTTGGAGAAATGAATGCGATAGAACAGGAAAGCAGAACAGAAAATTGTTTATATAACGCTAGTGTCATATTCCCAAAAAAATAAACCTGTTCCAGATTTTGGATCTAAAAGCCAGGTGATTGGGAAATACAGTATTTTCAAGTGCAACTTGTTGGCTGGGCGATACATTAGGGATGGAGAAAGCAAGTTTTATAAACCCTGTGACCTTGGTATGATATTATGATGGTAGGGCTGGGTGATGTATCTTAATAATATAGCAATATTTTCCAGCCTTTTGACGATATTCAAAATACCTCGATATTGATGTATTTGCTCTGAAATAGCTTAAAGGAATATTCCGGGTTCAATACAAGTTAAGCTCAATCGACAGCATTTGTTATAATGTTGATTAATGAGGGTGTAACAATTCATCGATCTGGATCGATACATCGATCAACTCACCAACGATATGATGTCATCGATTCAACGCATTAACATCAATGTATATATATTTTTTAAGATGCACCTTTATTTTATTTAAAAATTCTCATTCCAGCCACGTCCGTATTCATTTCCGTCAGGCAATGCAGAAACCTTATGATATTCATCTTGCTTCTTAAGTACTAAATACGCTTCTCATGTAGGACACGGGAGTGACTGAAGCCTGAAGTTGTGCTGTGCAATCTCCGGTTACTGGATAGCGCAGAGCGGCTCACACGTGCGATTAAATCGGGCTTCCCACATTTGAATTCTACATGAGAATTTTCTATTTTAAAGCACTATGGAGCAATTCAACCAATTAAAATGGCTAAACAGCCGCAATATTCAGAACAGTGCTGACAAGGGAAAGACAATAAACCTGCCCTGCCCCAACATCAATTACAAGACTTTTCACATCTACACATAAACACCCTTACTAACATGTATCACAGTAAACTGCAGTCAACTACAACAGCGATGGTCAAAAAATGTTTACAAAACAGGCACTGTTTGCCAACATCGCTCGACGCGAGTGCCGCATACTGATAATTTATGTAAAAAATGCGAGGATGAATCTCAGTTGCCTCTGCATCTGAGACCGTTAATCCATGCATCTTATCACGTGGCTTGTTGAGCATGTTATCGCGGACACCTAGCGTGTGTGGAGGCTTAACGCTATTCTCTGCGGCATCCACACACAACACACCATCCGCCCCACCGAGAGCGAGAACCATATTATAGCGACCACGAGGAGGTTACCCCATGTGACTCTACCCTCCCTAGCAACCGGGCCAATTTGGTTGCTTAGGAGACCTGGCTGGAGTCACTCAGCACACTCTGGATTTGAACTCGCGACTCCAGGGGTGGTAGTCAGCATCTTTACACGCTGAGCTACCCAGGCCCAATATTCTTTGGATTTTGAAGTAATATTTTTTTTTCTGAACACAGCAAATACTGAACCGTACTGAAACAGTGACCCTAAAACTGTGATACAAACTGAACCGTGAGAAATTTGAACCATTACACCCCTAGTTAATATTGTACAGCCCTAGATCTTATAAGTGTTCTGATGGTATTGCTTACCTCTGCCAGATGAGCTAGCAAAGCTATGCTCTGAACTGTCTTTCCAAGTCCCATCTCATCTGCCAGAATGCCATTAATGCCCTGTGAGAGACAATAGGACAGAGAGACATATGTTATCCTAATCTTTATACTCTATAAAGATATGGTATATGCATATATATGCATGAGAGTCAGAGACAGTATTTGATTACAATAAATTTGATCACCACATACCTGTTCATACAGATTGGCCAGCCAGTTCATGCCTTTGAGCTGGTAGCCCTTGAGTTTCCCATTAAACATGGTGGGCTGGGGGATGTCTTCACCTGCTTGAATAGATGGGTTTGATAAGCTGTAGCTCTCGCCAAAGCCAGACATACTAGTTGCATGCAGAGAGGCACAGCGACTGTCCTTTGCTTCCTCATCAAACAGTCTGGTCTACGGAATAAAGAGAAGATAATTCAAATAGTTAATTGACAGTGAAAGTCAGAAATCAGGAAGTGAACGTGTAATAAAGGAAAGCAAACATTTAAATGATATTGATCTTCAGACTGCCACTTACCCTGGCTTGGTGGATCTGGTATGCCTCTTTTGCATTCTTAAGGGCCTGAGACTTGTAATATTCATTATCTGCAAGAAAAAAGTATGGAACATGAATTCCAAAGCACATGATTCTAAAGCCCAGTATGTAAAAATGCATTTTCATAAGATCCACATAATAAACTGATACATTTATCTGAGAGAGTGTAAGGGCTAACCATAGTCCTCCTGACCAACATTGACCATAACCCCTCCACCAATGTCAATCTGTTGCTGGGCGGTGTTGTCTTCAAGCTTGTGTAGGATGTCGTCTTGCGTGCTGTCGCCCCCTGCTGTATTCTGCTTGCCCCCCATGAAGTGAGCATACAGCTCTGTTTGGGTGATAAGGAAGTTCAGCTTCCTCTGTTGCCGCTTAGCCTGATGGGACACACAGGAGGAATGGTCAGGAAGTGCTTCTCAGTGAATTGTGGGTTGTGATGTATAGTGTCTGCATTGATACCTCTCGCATCTCCTCGTCCAGTTTACGTTGCTCGAGAGCCTCTTTCTCAGCGCGCTTACGATGCTCCTTCTCCACCTTCTCGTACTTCTTCCAGTACAGCAGCATCTCTTTAGTGAGGCGGCGTGCCCGTGGCAATGTCTCTTTGCAGTTTCTCTGTGCCTGGATCGCAGCCCTCCGAACCTCACGCATACACTGATGGGCCAGCTGGATACGAATACACATGCTAACACTCAACAAACATCTTCAAAAATATCCATGAAGACTATAACATACAGTGGGCTCCAAAAGTCTGAGATCTAGGGTTTAAAATCTTAAATAACCTTAAATTAACAGAGGTTTTAGGATTTTTAAAACATTTCAAGAACTACTTAAAGGGATAGTTCACCCAAAAGTGAAAATTATCTCATTTACTCACCCTCATGCCATCCCAGATGTGTATGACTTTTCTTTCTTCTGCTGGATACAAATTATAATTTTATTAAAATTATCTCAGCTCTGTAGGTCCATACAATACAAGTAAATGATGGCCAGAACTTTGAAGGTCCAAAAGCAGCATAAAAGCTATCCATACGACTCCAGTGGTTAAATCTATGTCTTCAGAGGCGATATGATAGGTATGGGTGAGAAACTAATCAATATTTAAGTCTTTTTTTTACTATAAATATCTACTTTCACTTTCTTCTTCTTTTGTTTTTGACGATTCGCATCCTTTGTGCATATCGCCAGCTACTGGGCAGGTTTTTTTCAGGAATTTATAGTGAAAAAGGATTAACAGTTGAAGTCAGAAGCTTACATACACTTAGGCTGATTTAATATTAGCAAACTATCATAATCATATTTTTTGATTGAATACATGGATTGGTTAATTTTTAAAAAGCCAAAATGTGACAAATGGTGAAAAACTAATCAAATATAATTAGTAAAATTTATATTTTCGCAGTGTACCTAGTTAGAAGGTCCCATGTATAATTAACCGCATTAGCTGGGAGATAATTTCTTTCATATGTAAGCAAAAGGGACATTATTACTGAAATATACCCATATGAATTGATATCAAATTTAATCTAAATTGAATCTGGAAATCTGTATTAATACCCAGCCCTAGCAGCCACTATGGAAAACAGTTTTCTATGATTCAACGGCCCAGAGTCAATTATTCCTCTTACACCATGTTTACCGCATGTACATTTGAGGTCAGATGTTTACATACCCTTAGGTAAAAGTCATTCAATCAAATTTTTTAACAACTCCACAGATTTAATATTAGAAAACTTAGCAAACTAAGTAATTTAGGACATCTACTTTGTGCATGACACAAGTAATTTTTAAAACAATTGTTTACAGACAGATTGTTTCACTTTTAATTGACTATATTACAATTCCAGTGGGTCAGAAGTTTACATATACTAAGTTAAGCAGCTTGGAAAATTCCAGAAAATGATGTCAAGCCTTTAGACAATTAGCTTCTGATAGGAGGTGTACTGAATTTGATGTGTACCTGTGGATGTATTTTAAGGCCTACCTTCAAACTCAGTGCCTCTTTGCTTGATATCATGGGAAAATCAAAAGAAATCAGCCAAGACCTCAGAAAAAAAATTGTGGACCTCCACAAGTCTGGTTCAACCTTGAGAGCAATTTCCAAAAGTCTGAAGGTACCACATCTGTACAAACAATAGTACGCAAGTATGTGAGTGGTGGTGACGTAGTGGGCTAAAGCACATAACTGGTAATCAGTTGCTGGTTCAATCCCCACAGCCATCACCATTGTGTCCTTGAGCAAGGCACTTAACTCCAGGTTGCTCCAGGGGGATTGTCCATGTAATAAGTGCACTGTAGGTCACTTTGGATAAAAGCATCTGCCAAATGCATAAATGTATAAGTATAAACACCATGGGACCACGCAGCAATCATACCGCTCAGGAAGGAGACACATTCTGTCTCCTAGAGATGAACATAGTTTGGTGCGAAAAGTGCAAATCAATCCCAGAACAACAGCAAAGGACCTTGTGAAGATGCTGGAGGAAATAGGTAGACATGTATCTATATCCACAGTAAAACGAGTCCTATATCAACATAACCTGAATAGCTGCTCAGAAAGGAAGAAGCCACTGCTCCAAAACCGCCATAAAAAAGCCAGACAGTTTGCAAGTGCACATGGGGACAAAGATCTTACTTTTTGGAGAAATTTCCTCTGGTCTAATGAAACCAAAATTGAACTTTTTGTAGGAAAAAGGGTGAGGCTTGCAAGCTGAAGAACACCATCCCAACCGTGAAGCATGGGGGTGGCAGCATCATGTTGTGGGGGTGCTTTGCTGCAGGTGGAATTGGTGCACTTCATAAAATAGATGGCATCGTGAGGAAGGAAAATTATGTGGATATGTTGAGGCAACATCTCAAGACATCAGCCAAGAAGTTAAAGCTTGGTTGCAAATGGGTCATCCAAATGGACAATGACCCCAAGCATACCTCCAAAGTTGTGGCAAAATGGCTTAAGGTCAACAAAGTCAAGGTATTGGAGTGGCCATCACAAAGCCCTGACCTCAATCCAGTAGAGATTTTGTGGGTAGAACTGAAAAAGCATGTGCGAGCAAGGAGGCCTACAAACCTGGTTACACACCAGTTCTGTCTGGAGGAATGGGCCAAAATTCCAGCAACTTATTGTGAGAAGGTTGTGGAAGGCTACCCAAAATGTTTGACCCAAGTTAAACAAAATAAAGGCAATGCTACTAAATACTAACAAAGTGTATGTAAACTTCTGACCCACTGGGAATGTGATGAAAGTAATAAAAGCTGAAATAAATCATTCTCTCTACTATTATTCTGACATTTCACATTCTTAAAACAGTGATCCTAACTGACCTAAGACAGGGAATGTTTTCTACAATTAAATGTCAGGAATTGTGAAAAACTGAGTTTAAATGTATTTGGCTAAGGTGTATGTAAACCTCCGACTTCAACAGTAAATATTGATTTAACCACTGGAGTTGTATCGATTACTTTTATGCTGCCTTTATGTGCATTTTGGACCTTCAAATTCTGACCACCATTCACTTGCAATTTATGGACCTACATAGCTAAGATATACTTCACTATATCCTATATGTACTCTACTGAAAATCTTTGTTTGTGTTCAGGAGAAGAAAGTCATACACATCTGGAATGGCATGAGACTGTGTAAATGATGAGAACATTTTCATTTTTGAGTGAACTATCCCTTGATTCTGCACTATTTCTAGGTCACTAATGAACCAAGCAAGTTTGAGGTGTTGACATGTTAACTCCTTTGTACAAAAGATCAGATTTCCTTGCTTCCATTGAAGTACACAAGATGCTCTTTGGAACATTCAATAGATTTTGCACAAACATGTGGAGTCCATGCCAGTGCATGCTGTCGTTAAAGCAATAGGGGACATACCAAATACTAAGACATTCTGAAATTCATGCAATCTTTCCCAACTTTTCATTCAAATTGTTATGCTGGTAATATAATTTGTAATTATTTTTTTTAGATATATGTATAAAAATAGAAAAAAATGCAGAATAGAACAATTTTCACTAGTGGTCTCAGACTTTAGGATGGTATACAAAATATATGTATTTAAATGTACATTTCTTACCTTCCTAGCATTGGTTGAAACAAAGTTCCTTGCTGAGACTTTCTGTTTAAATGCCTGAAAGGAGACAATGAATATGTAGATTGAGACAGGGACAGTAGAAATCGGTATTGTCTATGCCACAAAACTCAAGGTGAATGAAAATATTGGCCAAAGAAAATGGTTATACCTTTGGGATTTCTTTTTTGGCAATAGTGAGCCAGACCTTTCGTCTTCGAGCATTTAGCTGCTCAATGGTTAAGTGCTTCTTTTTAATCATGGGAAGAGGTGCATCATGGGAAAACTTGGCAAAGATTTTAATGACATGTGGCCGACCCTCCATGGAGAATTCCTCTCCTCGTTTCTTCTTCTTTTTCATCTTTTTTAACTTGGCTATAAAAGCAGAGGAAGGATATAGGAGTGTTCGTATAATCAGAAAACATTTACTGTAACCAGCACTGCTAACAAAATCCTCACGTCTCCTTTACGCTTACCCTTACATTTCTTGTCTTCCTTGATTTTCTTTTTCTTGACGCCCAATAGATGGCGCTGCTGCTCGTAGAAAGGATCATGTGTGGACAGGAGGCCTGTGCTGTAGTGTTGATAGTGCTGCAGCTGTGAACACACACATACATATTACAAACCATTTCCATGAAGCTATTCATGGAGCTATCCCAAGCTCTGTGAGCATGTCCTACCTCTCGATCAGAGTGGAACTTGCTCTGGTGGAGTTTTCTGAACTTGTGTAGGCGCATCATGTCCTGCAGCTCTTCCCGTGACAGTGTGAAGCCAGAGTCGTCCGAGTCTGTGTCTGAATCTGTGGTATCATCGCTTAGCAAGATGCCCTGTAATTCACAAACAATCTCCCTAACATCAGACTGCTTAGCAATAGACATGAAAGAGAAGATGAATCCATTCCCTTGATCATGTTTACATTCCTAATATTAAGATCTGTCTCAGATTATCTGATCACAGCACTAAATACAGGTGTAAATGAGTTCCAAAATGTTTTGTATCGGTTCACTCTAACAACATTTGGGGGGAGTCGAAAACACATCTGATCGCATTTGTAGTCTAAATGCTATCCATCCTGATGCGTCCCAGACAACATTAAAGGTCCACCTACCCACCTGTCAATCAAACATTGTAAAAATTAGGCTTTAAACTTTTCTGGTTATGTGCACATTTAAAATAAAATAACTATCTAATCGGTAAATCTTATTTACTATAAATCTCATAAAATCTCATAAAAAGGGTTTATAAAATCAGAAACCCTCTCCTTGAAATCTGCATTTAAAACCATGTTACTACCGGACATAAACAGGACCTAATTGCTGCACTGTGAATAATTTTTTTGTTTTATTTTTGCTTTTTATTTTGAAGAGCAAGGATTTGATTTGGGTAAAGCTGGTCCTAGAATCATTACTGCAGCACTTTTTCCATACCTTCAGCCATTTCCTGCTCTTCTTCAGCTTGGAGAAGTTATACAGACTGGCCTTGTCATCTTTGGGCTCTGTGGATAACAGTTTGAGCTTTCACATGCTATATAACTAATGTATACATGAGTGAGGGGGTTAGTTCATCAGGTACTGCACCTGGCAGCAGAGCTCCATTGAGAGTTTCACACACTGTTTCTCCATCTCTGCAGGAATCCTTGGTCTCGTCCTCTGGGTTGATGTGACCTTCTTTCACTGCCAGCAGTGGGTTAGATGAGGCCAGAGAAGACCCTTCGCACAAACCATCATCACTGTCATCACTGAAATAGAGAAGCACACACACAAACTTGAAACAAATCGCCACAGGTCTTCTGCCCAGGCTGACCGAGTATTTCCAAGAAAACATCTACCGTTAGCTTTGGGAATTTTTGGGAATGGAGAAAAACATTCTAAAACAAATAATAAAACAGCCAAGAATCACAAACAGGGTTGGGACATCAAGACTGTCATGATATGAATTTCATAGGGGTCTGTATGTCTTTGAGAACTACATGATATACACTGATCAGCCACAACATTAAAACCATCTGCCTAATATCATGTAGGTCCCCCTCGTGCCACCAAAACAGCTCTGACCCATCAAGGCATGGACTTCACAAGACCTCTGAAGGTGTACTGTGGTATCTGGAACCAAGACGTTAGCAGCATATCAGCAGCAGTGGTTTAAGTCCTGTAAGTTGCGAGGTGGGGCCTCCATGGATCGGAATTGTTGGTCCAGCACATCCCATAGACGTTAAATAGTATTGAGATCTGGGGAATGTGGAGGCTAAGTCAACACCTTGAACTCTTTGTCATGTTCCTCAAACCATTCCTGAACAATTTTTGCAGTGTGGCAGGGCGCATTATCCTGCTGAAAGAGGCCACTGCCACAAAGGAACACTGTTGCCATGAAGGGGTGTACGTGGTCTGCAACAATCTTTAGATTGGTGGTACGTGTCAAAGTAACATCCACATGAATGCCAGGACCCAAGGTTTCCCAGTAGAACATTGCCCAGAGCATCACAATGCCTCTGCCACCTGCCTTCTAACCATAGTGCATCCTGCTGCCATCTCTTCCCCAGGTAAACCACACACCTGGCCGTCCACATGATCTAAAAGAAAACGTGATTCATCAAACCAGGCCACCTTCTTCCATTGCTCCATGGTCCACTTCTGACACTCACATGCCCATTGTAGGCGCTTTCGGTGGTGGACAGGGTTCAGCACAGGCACTGACCGGTCTGTGCTATGCAGCCCCATACGCAGCAAGCTGCGATGCACTGTGTGTTCTGACACCTTTCTATCATGGCCAGCATTACGTTTTTCAGCAATTTGTGCTACAGTATCTCTTCTGTGGGATCAGACCAGATGGGCTAGCCTTCGCTCCCCACGTGCATCAATGAGCCTTGGGCGCCCATGACCCTGTCGCCAGTTCACCGGTTGTCCTTCCTTGGACAACATTTGGTAGGTACTAACCACTGCATACCGGGAACTCCCCACAAGACCTGCCGTTTTGGAGATGCTCTGACCCAGCCTTCTAGCCATCACAATTTGGCCCTTGTCAAAGTCGCTCAGATCCTTCCACTTGCCCTTTTTTCCTGCTTCCAATACATAAAATTCAAGAACTGACTGTTCACTTCCTGCCTAATATATTCCACCCCTTGACAGGTGCCATTGTAACAAGATATATATATATACACACACACACACACATACACATTTTCAGACTTTTAATAGGAATTTACACATCACATGTTTTACTACAATGAATCTAAACAGGGACTTAGAATCAAATTTTCCCAAATACTTATAAAGGGTATACAAAAGACCATAGATTTAGGATTTAAAAGTGTACCTCGAAATGTTCTGGTTAAAAATAGCAGCAGTCTGCCTTAGAAAGTTGTCAAGGCGGAGGGATCGCTCAAGGTACTGCAGGTGAAGTGGTTTGGCCAACTTTGAGCATGTGGCATCTCCCACACCATCCTGCTCTGAGGCCATAGGTAGAGGTACAGAGGCCAAAAAGGCAATCACTGCAAAGTACCAAAAGTGTTTTAGTTACATAGTGTTCTCTCCCACACATACAACTTAGAAGTGCAAGGTCATAAATCCTTAAAGGAATAGTTCACACAAAAATGAAAATTCTCTCATCATTTACTCACCCTAATTTAATGGTGCCCAGAATTTTGAAGCTTCAAAAAGCACATAAAGGCAGCATAAAAGTAATCCATCTAGACGATTCATAATTCAAGTCTTCTGAAGCGATCCAAAAGGTTTTGGAAATGTAACTTATTTTTACTCAAGGCACAATCATGATTTCAAACTTGACTACATTTCCTAGTGTTTAATGCATGTGTAGAGCACTAGATGTTTATAGGAAGTGTAATCAAGCTTGATATCATGATTGCCAATGAGACTGCTGGTGTCAAGTAAAAAAAATTTTACATTTTGGTCTGTTCTCATCCAAAATTGATTATTTGCTTACGATGACATGGATTACACCACTGGAGTCTTATGGATTACATTTATGCTGTCTTTATGTGCTTTTTTGAGTTTCAAAATGTTGGCCACCATTAACTTGTATTGTGTGGACCTACAGAGCAGAGATATTCTTCTATAAATCTTCGTTTGTGTTCTGCAGAAGACAGTCATACACATCTGGGATGGCACGAGGGTGAGTAAATGATGAGAAAATATTCATTTTTGGGGGAACTATTCTTTTAACTAAAAGTCAGGTTATAAAGATAATCAGAATGCTATGAAAATGTCTACCAAGAACATGGAAAATATGCTCTGTTTTTAGACAATGATGGAAATACTGTGGTGAAAACATAACACCACCGAAAAACAGTACCTTTGGAGAGTAAGACTTCATAATGCACACTGTACAATGTCCCGCAAGTGATAAATCTGAAATGGAAAGGGATTTGATAATGACTTAAGCATTTACAGGGACACAATTCACAATTTTAATTTTGGTTTGAAAGCTGTCTGCTCTTCTACAAGAAAATAAAAATTGAAATGTAGAAAAAATTTTACAATAATTAAAAAGTCTAACTCTAAATATTTAAAACTGGATGACAAGTGTTGCAGCCAATCATTGTAATTCATATTAGAAAATTAGAAAAGTAATTATTCAGCTATGTATATCAATCATTATTTTACAGCATTACACAAATGCATGTACACATGGGGATACTGGAGGAGACTGAAAGATAATGAGGTGGTTTGAGCCGTATACATTTGATAGGCATAATTAATAATACTGAATGTATTTCATTATCAGAGCAGGATGTGGCCTCTTTAGGACAACAAAGCTGCTGATCAATATGATAACAGCAGATCTGTCATCTCAAGCTTGTGCATGGCATTGCTTGCTCTGGGATTTTCATTTTCATTGCATGTGTTTAAGATTGTGCTCAACAATATGGATGTTCCAATGTCCCAGGACCAGTGTGAAAGTTCCAGGCCAGTTAACGGAACTGTCACTTGCCTTGCTCTATTCGGCCAGATATTATTACATTATTTGTTTTAATTTTTGTGTTTTTTTTTTTTTTTTTAAGGAAATGATTAATAAAAATATAAAAATATTATTTCTGACATATTAAGTAATGTTGCTAAAAAAAAATCAAATGTATTGTTATTAATAGAATGTTTTATTAAATGTGTTGTGGGGTCAGTAAAAGTATGTCCAGGGCAAGTACAAAATTCCTTATTAAAATAGTGATCAGCTCATCCTCAGTCAAACATAACCCACCACAAAAACTTCAGAAATTAGTCACTATGTCTGATTTTGAGGCAATTGATGGCAAACCCTGGAAGAAATAGTACAGCATCTTAAAACGTCGACCTGCTATCTTGACACACTCCCCACTTCATTTTTCAAAAATGTGTTTAACTATCTGAAAAAAGATCTGTTAGAAATAGTCAATGCCTCACTCCTTTCAGGCACATTTCCAAAGTCCCTAAAAACTGCAGTTGTCATGCCCCTTCTAAAAAAAGAGTAATCTGGATAACTCAATATTAAACAACTACAGTCCAATCTCAAATCTTCCTTTTATAGGCAAGATCATTGAAAAGGTTGTTTTCAATCAGCTGAACAAATTCTTAAACTCAAATGGCTTCTACAATTTCCAGTCTGGTTTCCGACCGTATCACAGCACAGAGACGGCGTTCATAAAGATACTTAATGATATTCGGCTAAATACTGATTCAGGCAAAATATCAGTGCTAGTATTACTAGATCTCAGTGCTGCCTTTGACACTGTTGACCAACATTCTCCTAGACAGACTGGAAAACTGGGTAGGGCTCTCTGGGACAGTCCTCAGCTGGTTCAGATCATTTCTAAATTGGAGGGGTTACTATGTGAAAATAGGCAACTATGAATCTGAGTGGACATACATGACGTGTGGAGTCCTACAAGGCTCAATTCTTGCACTGCTCTTGTTCAACCTATATATGCTCCCACTAGGACAAATTATTAAAAAGAACCACATTGCAAACCACAGCTATGCAGACGACACCCAGATTTACATAACCTTATCACCAAATGACTACAGTCCCACAGACTCAAGTGCATTGATGAAATCAACAGTTGGATGTGCCGAAACTTCCTTCAGTTAAACAACGACAAGATACAGGTAATTTTATTTGGCAACAAAGGCGAAATTCCCAAGGTGATCACACCTTGACTCCAAGGGCCTAAAGACAAAAAATCAAGTCAAGTATCGTGGTGTCATTTTGGAGTCAGACCTTAGTTTCAGTAGTCAAATCAAAGCAATAACTAAATCAGCCTACTATCATCTAAACAATATAGCGAGAATTAGATGTTTTGTATCCAGTCAAGAGTTACAGAAACTTGTTCATGCATTCATCACCAGTAGGGTGGACTACTGCAATGGACCAAAAAGACCATTAGACACCTGCAGCTCATTCAGAATGCTGCTGCCATGATTCTAACCAGAACCAAATTCTAATCTGAGCAAATTATTCCAGTCCTCAGGTCTTTACACTGTCTTCCAGTTACATTTAGAATTTACTTTAAAGTACTATTACTCGTTTATAAATCACTCAATGGCATAGAACCTAAATACATTGCAGATATACTTGTTGAATATAAATCTAACAGACCTCTCAGATCATTAGGATCACATTAGTTAGAAATACCAAGGGTTCACTTAAAACAAGGTGAGACAGCATTTAGCTATGATGCCACCCGCAGCTGGAACCAGCTTCCAGAAGAGGTCAGGTGTACTTCAACAGTAGTCACATTCAAGTCTAGACTGAAAACACGTCTGTTTAGCTGTGCATTTATTCACTGAGCACTGTGCTGCACTTACTGATTGCACTGCATCATTTATTTCTGTATTCCTTTTTATTCTTTTTAATAATTTTATTATTATTTTTATTTATTGTATTACTTTTTCTTATTATTTCATGTTCCTAATTTGTTTTTACATTTATTTGTATGTATCTTGTATTTTCTTTATCATTTTTATGTAAAGCACTTTGAATTGCCATTGTGTATGAAATGTGCTATATAAATAAACTTGCCTTGCTTTGCCTTATTCTTGACCCCTGTAAAAATTAGTGCACTATTTTCTCAAAACTATCTAAAATATTATTTCCTTACAAATGCATGATGTTATGGAAAATGCACCTATGGATTTACACATGAAGTAATTCATCGCACTTCAAATCTAAAGCAATGCATAACATTGTAACTCATACAAAACAGTTGTATTTTCACAGAGCTGCAGTTCCCTAAACATACCCCAGGCACTGACATCACTCGTGTTTTGAAGTACCTACATTAAACTATTAACGATTTCCTGGTTGACACATATTTCAAAGGTTATGAGTTACTACTAATTAAACTATTCTCAGTTGAATAGTTTGGGTGTTTATTATGCTTTAATGCCAACAGAACTATAATTACACCATCAAAATACGCATGTGTACAACTGTAAATGACAGATGACTCTTCAGTTTTGGTTTCAGTGATTCCTCTGACTGAGACAACCGACAGTTTACAATCCAAATAACGCATAGCCTAATAACGATACCTCGATAACAAAGGGGTATTGATTAGCTTTGAAAGGTGCCTGGAAGACTTACTATACAACCTGGGCAAAATTACATTCCTCTTAACTGTTTACACAGTATGTGCGACAGACTTGTGTTTTATATCTTGCAGTAAGCTGATAGCTAGCAACATTAGCTGGCTGGGTTTCGCTTACGCTAAACGCCTCAGTCAGTATATAGCCAGTGCTGTTTGCTAACCTAAATCCAGGGTTACTTTATGTTGTTCGTGAGCAACACAGCATTGATAAGCATGGGTAGCAACTATAACCCGGGAAATTTGAGCTACTACCCAAAAACAATGACTGGCCGTTCTATTATTTTTCAATGGAATTCTAGCTGGCTGCTTTTTTTATTATTATTTTTAATTATTATTATTGCTACCCTTGCATGTGTGATTTTTTAGGTGAAGATTTAGAATTATGGCAAGTTTACAGAGAATTTTTGAGTATTTCAAATGGGCTCTGTCTCTTTAAGGCCACCACCTCTGTCAAAAGAAATGTAGGTAGATATAGTTGTCGAAATTAATTTAAATATTTTGTGGCCTTGTTACAAGCGAGGTCAAGCACCATCTGTCCCGTCTCATATCTCTCTATTCGTGTCTATGGACTGCGGGTGTCGAGGAGGCCAGATCTCCGATTCCCATATTCTAATTCTTTCTCCCTCCCGGCCATCTTCCCCATTGCTCCCCCACTATTTTTCACATAAACGCCAGCTCACCTTGTCCCCCGTGTCCGCCGTTTTTGCTCTGTCTCTGCTGCGGCCGACTCTCAGCTCTCTGTCTCCAAAATGGCGGTTCTGAGCGAGGACAGAGACCGTGAGCATAGAGTCGGTAGCAGCAGAGAGGCGGCCACTTTCAGTAACTGAGAGAGCAGGGACACGGCGCCATGGCGAGGACAGAGTGGGGAACAGGCGTTCGAATCAATTATAGAGTGAAGTCAAAAGCCTTATAAGTATTTGGATACTGTATCCCAGTAAATTACTTGTAGAAAAAAAAAACATGCGTTTGTTTTTCAGTAGTCAATAGTTAGAATTTAAATAATTACAAATTAAATGGGTTTTTGGAGGACGGTATCGTGGCTATCTGAATTCTACTGATTGTGTCTAGAAAAACCGAAAGTTGCCGAAGGTCTCATAACGTAATACTTTCCGAACGCATCTTCAAAATATCGCGTGAGTGCGACTTGCAGTAAAACGTGTCGTAAGAATCTTTTTCAAGATGTTAAACGCCTCGCCTTGAAAGTAGACGAGAGTAGACGGCTGCAGTCAAGGGAAGAGTGAAATAAGTGCTGTCAAGTCGGACAATTCTCACTTCTATCGCAAGCCGTTTTGGCTTTCAAAGCTTTTGTCTAAATATCTGTAATTATATTTTAGATATCTACAATTGCATTTTGACGAGTCACAATTATAATTTGGCTAGTCAAAATGCTAATTTGAGATATCTACAATGATAATTTGACTAGTAAGAAAGAACATTAAAGATATCTGTTAACCTATTTTTGCCTAGTCGAAATTCCATTTACAATATCTGCAATGACGTCACAGATTTCGTCACTTATCACGTCACACATCCACAAAGATGATTGGAGATCTCTGTAATTCAGTTTTGAATTGTCAAAATTATATTTTCAGATATCTAAATTGCCCTTACACCTTATCGATCTGCTGTGTTGTGACGTGCAATTACGCTTCATAACGCACCGCCCCTCACTTCCTATTGCTAAAGCTGTTAAAGTAGCTGCTAACAGAAAGATTAAGTCAATGCTTGACAACTTAATAAACAATATCTTGATGCATTTGTATATGTTAAAAGATCTCCAGTTAACTATGTGTAGCAAAGTGATTGTTATATGTTGCAGCATGGACCAATTTTAGTGTAAATGATTAATAAAGACAGACAACCACAAACGGGTCTTTTGAGTTTAATATTAGGCTATACAATCTATAAAAATGTGAAATTGGGGCCTGGGTAGCTCAGTGAGAATTGATGTTGACTACCACCCCTGGAGTCATGAGTTCAAATCCAGGGTGTGCTGAGTGACTCCAGCCAGGTCTCCTAAGCAACCAAATTGGCCCGGTTGCTAGGGAGGGTAGAGTCACATGGGGTAACCTCCTGGTGGTAGCTATAATGTGGTTCTCGCTCTCGGTGGGGCGCGTGGCAGTTGTGAGTGGATGCCTTGGAGAATAGCGTGAAGCCTCCACACACACTATGTCTCCGCAGTAACATGCTCAACAAGCCACATGATAAGATGCGTGATTGACGGTCTCAGACGTGGAGGCAACTGAGATTTGTCCTCTGCCACCCGGATTGAGGTGAGTCACTACGCCACCACGAGGACTTAGAGTGCATTCGGTATTCCAAACTGGCAAGAAAAGGGGAGAAAAAAAGTGAAATTGGGCAAATAAATTCGTGATGTAGTGGTTTAATGCTTCAGAATCAAGGCATCCACGATTTTAATCCGTTCAGATTTTAAAACAGTTAAAAATTACATTCAATTGAAAAGAGAGAAGCCTAATTCAACAATTTAAATAATCGATCATAACTGCTATTAAACGGCTGTGATTTTCCTAGTTACTATAAATTCTGTATTCTGAATTAGTACATAGCCTATATTAATTAATGTACAAACAATTAAATACATTCATTTAATTAGTATATTAAACATGCTTGTGTATTATTTGCCAATACCGTTACAGCCCACTTGATAGCAGTGTGTAACAGCAACAATGAGAGAAGTACTGCTGTGTTGGAGTGATGAGACATGGATCAATAAAGTTTGTTTCTAATAATTACATGCCCTCTGTAGACATGCAATGTGCAGTTGACCTTTGAGCTAATGTAGGGGTCCCCTCTGATTTTATTTGTTTTTTTTTAAATGATGGCTGATACAAATCGTTTTTACAAGTGCTCCATCAACATTTTTCGTTATTATTGCATTTTTATTTATTTTTTAATTGCAAAATTCTGTTTAAAATAAACCAAACATGCAAAACTAACTTTAAAAGAAATTCTTTATCAGACAAAATGACAGATGGCAAACATTTCCGAGGTAGGATGTTTTTTATTTGTTTGTTTTTTTTTTTGCCTAGTCATATCTTAGTTTCAGATATCAAAAAATGTAATTAGGATATATTTAAATATGCTGAATTGTAGATGTAACTGAATTATGACTAGTCAAAACCATATTAAAGATATCTTTAAGTTCTGACTAGTCATAATTCAATTGCGGATATTTACAATTGATTTTATTAATAGTAACAACTTAGAGATATCTTAAATTATAATTTGTACTAATAATAAGTCAATTGTAGATATCTGTAATTGCAATTTCTACTAGGGAAACACTATTGTAAATATCTGAAAATAGTTTTCAATGCAATCCTATGGAAGCAAATGACTGGTCAAAGTTGCATTGCAGATATCTTTAATGTAAATTATGACTAGTCAGAAATGCATTGTAGATATCTTATATGTGAATTACTACGTCAAAAATGCACAACAGATATCTGAAATTAGTCTAGTCAAAACATAATTGACTAGTCAAAACATAATAATGGTTAGTCAAATCTGAGTATTAAATGATAAAAGCGCCTGCCATACACTTCTCATAGTGGATCAGACACCTTTGAGATCAAAAGCAGATATCGCGGGATTCACGTTTATGCGCTGTTGTTGATGGATATAATTAAAATTCTGTTCTTTTAAAATGAAAATAAATATGATGAAAAAGACACCCAATGTACCTGTTATTTAATTTCGCCAATAAGATGTGTCTTTCAATCCATTTTTAGTTAATTAAAAACATGTATCTTAGATATTTCAGAAATATGATACCAATTACATATCCCACACAGAGATTGCACTGTCAGAATGTTGGGAATATTCACAGATAAATCAAACATTTTAGAAGAGAACGAAACATCACTGTTTTTTAAGCCAATGAGCATTAAAGCTGTGTTGTCAGCAAGTCGTTTACCATCATGCCTTTAGTCAGCGCAGCAGTGGAGAGCAACTGTGTGGGATCAAAATCCTGTCAAAAGCATTGCGGTCATGGATCCAAACATAATAAGCGTGAATCAAAATAATAAGCGTGAACCAAAAAATAATAAGCGCAGATAAAATAAGCGCAAAAAATATATAAAAAGCGCAGATCAAAATAATAAGCGCAGATCAAAAAATAACAAGCATGAGTCAAATATATATATAAACACATTTAAAATATGCTGCAAAAAAAAACAAACAGAGAAATTAAAGCCAAGTCATCAGAATTGCAAGAAAAACCATGTTTTCCTTGGTTATATTACTGTTTTTTGTGCTCTGACAATTTTGCTCATTTTCATTTTTTTATTTTTTTTATTTATTTTTTATTTTACATTTCATGTAAATCAGTCCTCATTGGTCCACTAGCTCTTGATCGACAGCTCTTCCTCTAGCCAATCATTCGAAGAAGGGAGGCGACTGCTGCTGCTCAGTCGCAGGATGGTAGATAAAGATGGATAACCATCAGTTGGCAAATCCTGGACAATCATAGGTAATTGAATATAACTCTATTATTTGTGGTTGATAGATACACTGCTTGTGTCTGTTTTGAGTATTTTCTGCCAGCTCTAGGAAACAATGTGTTGTCCGAGTAGGCCATTATCATAGTCCGTTAACACATGTATCGAGTCAGCTGAATTTAGTTAGCAGAGTCTTTAGTTTAGGCATTATTTAAGACTTACTTTTTTTGTAGGTTATTGGCTGCATATCTATATATATAAAAAAAAAAAAAATGCCTGGGTTGGTGTGGATGTTTGATGCATGTTTTTACTAGCTGTACCAATGTAGTTGCGAGTTCAGAACCCAACTTGATCCTCTTTTCCATGTTGCTGAATGTGTCGTTATGTACTGATCCTACGTTGGCACAGCAACATGTAGTTTCTTTTTCCACGATACTGCAGCGAAATTAGAAACAAGTGACCAAGCTTCCCCATGTCAATAAATAATGCAATAAAGTTGGCTTGACATTGGACGTTATTTATTCACAAATAGTCGCAAAGGGACCATCTCTAAAGATACAGGCAACATTGGAGCATACGAATCCAAAACATTTACAAAATTTCCATAACATAGAGTATACAACTTCAGTAACATTTGAAGCAAATTACTTAGTCATACAACCAACTCCAAAGTGTGCATGTAGGTGTAAAGCAATAATGCACACCTTTTAGATTTTTGACATAATTATTAAAAAAAAGTCAAATTATATGTAAGCATTTCTATATTCATCAGCACTGTAATAAGCCTTGGTGTCGGGATCTGGATTTTATTTATAAGACCCTTTTGGATATAACACATTTTTTGTAATGGAGTACAATGTTTTTCCCCAACCTTCAGTACTTCAGTAACTGTGTTTACAGTATATAAAGTTGATTTATCTTTGTGTAACTTTAATAGGCTACTCTTGTTTGAGGCACAAAGAGCCTGCAAAGCAACATACAAACAAGTATTTCCTGACTTGAGATAATAATTATGATGCCAAGGCCTATTACAATACCGATGAATATAGAAATACTAACATATAATTGGACTTTTTTTTAATTATTATTATTGTCAAAAATCTAAAAGGTGTGCATTATTGCTTACACCTACATGCACACTTTGGAGTTGGTTTTATGACTGTAGGTCCTTTGCTTCAAATTTTACTGAAGTTGTATACTCTATGTTATGGAAATGTTTGTAAATGTTTGGATATGTATGCTCCAATGTTACATGCATCTTTAGAGATGGTCCCTAAATTTGCAACTATTTGTGAATAAAGAACGCCCAGCATCAAACCAGCTTTATTGCATTATTTATTGACTTGGGGATGCTTGATCACTTGTTTCTGATTTCGCTGCAGTATCGTGGAAAAAGACACTACATGTTGCCATGCCAGCGATGCCAACGTAGGATCAGTACATAATGACACATTCAGCAACATGGGAAAGCAGATAAAGTTGAGTTCTGAACTCGTGACTACATTGGTACAGCTAGTGAAAACATGCATCAAACATCCACACCAACCCAGGCTTGTTTTTTTGTTGTTGTTTTTTTAGATATGCAGCCAATAACCTACAAACAATGAAGTCTTAAATAATGCCTAAAGTAAAGACCCTGCTAACTAAATTCAACTCAACTACATTTTTTTTATAGAGCACTTTCAAAAACCACACTGAGTACCAAAGTGCTGTACATAGAGTTACAAAACATAAAATCACATACATACAGCTTAAGAATACAACAAGCATTTAAAACCGACAAAATTCAGCTGACTCGATACATGTGTTAACGGACTATGATAATGGCCTACTCGGACAACACATTGTTTCTTAGAGCTGGCAGAAAACACTCAACAGACACAAGCAGCGTATCTATCAACTACAAATAAAATAGTTATATTCAATTACCTGTGATTGTCCAGGATTTGCCAACTGATGGTTATCCATCTTTATCTACCATCGTGCGATTGAGCAGCAGCCGTCGGAGTCGCATTGGAGTGACGTGACCTCCCCTCTTTGAATGATTGGCTTGAGGAGGAGCTGTCGATCAAGAACTAATGGACCAATGGGGACGTAAAACGGCCCCTGATTTGCACGAAACTCTACTCGCAATTTTTGGAAAACCAATTACAGAACTTGGAAACAAAAGTAAAGAAAAATAAAGCATAAGCATACAAAAAAGTTAAAATGAGCAAAATTGTCAGAAAGCACAAAAAACAGTAATATAACTAAGGAAAACATGATTTTGTTTGCAATTCTGATGACTTTGTTTAATTTTTCTTTTTTTTCTTTTTTTTTTGCAGCATATTTTAAAGGTGTTTATATATTTTGAATCATGCTTGTTATTTTTTTTATCTGCACTTATTATTTTTTGATTCACGTGTAATATTTTTGGATCCGTGACCGCAATACTTTTGACAGGATTTTGATCCCATACAACTGCGCCCATCTTTTATTTATTTTATTCATTTATTAAAACATTAATCTCACAAGAGAACAGATGCTTTGCACCAGATTTAGCTACTAGCTAATTTCCATCTGCATTCCGGTGGCGTAATGGGCTAAAGCACATAGGTGGTAATCAGAAGGTTGATGGTTTGATCCCCACAGCCACCACCATTGTGTCTTTGAGCAAGGCACTTAACTCCAGATTGCTCCAGGGGGATTGTCCCCGTAATAAGTGCACTGTAAGTCACTTTGGATAAAAGCGTCTGATACATGTAAATAGAAGCAATCATTTATTATTGTTCTGCTGCATACAATAAACATGACATGACTATAATAATGCAACAAAATGCAATTAAGTACATTTTAAATTTTGTAGTGGCTTCTGGTCTATGGAAGCAAAAACACATAAAATTAAAAAACAGCATTTGCGGGTGCCTGGGTACCTCAGCGAGTATTGACGCTGACTACCACCCCTGGAGTCGCGAGTTCGAAACCAGGGTGTGCTGAGTGACTCCAGCCAGGTCTCCTAAGCAACCAAATTGGCCCAGTTGCTAGGGAGGGTAGAGTCACATGGGGTAACATCCTCGTGGTCGCAATTAAGTGGTTCTCGCTCTCAGTGAGTAGTTTGGTAAGTTGTGTGTTGATCGCGGAGAGTAGCGCGAGCCTCCACATGCTGTGAGTCTCAGCAGTGTAATGCACAGCAAGCCACGTGATAAGATGCGTGGATTGACGGTCTCAGAAGTGGAGGCAACTGACACCACCACGAGGAACTAGTAAGTAGTGGGAATTGGGCATTCCGAAAAGGGGATTAAAAAAAATAAATAAATAAAAGTGCATTTGTTTAACTAGTTAATTACTTTTAACAATCATGTTAATACTCATTCCTTCAGCATTGCACATGTTTTTCAGTTCATTCACAAAGCACAAGTGGTTACATTTGCAGCATATTTACACAATGTACACCATATAGACAGATTTCATTTGCAGTCCTCAAATTATGTTCTTTTTGCAGAAGTGTTTCTTTTAGAGCCAGCTGGACATCTCTTCATCAAACATCTGTGGATCTATGAAAGGCTTGTCAATAGATTTAATCATCAGCTCACCACAGTAGACACACTCACTAGCAAGGAGATCATTGATATCTGACTTGATCTGCTCTCTGCTACCCTGGCCCTTGCCTAGACTGACTGTATCCTCCTCTTTTGGCTTGTGCCTGGATTTGGTGGTTTGCATGGTTGCTGCCAGCTTCTTCTGAAGCTCCTCCAGTTTATTCTGCTTATAGCCAGAGAGGTGAGGAATGACTTCCTGAAAGAGACAATCATAATGGAACATGTGTCCACACAGGAATAGATAGAAAGGTCGATTGAGCAA
The DNA here is from genome assembly GCF_019703515.2 of Myxocyprinus asiaticus. Classification (NCBI taxonomy): domain Eukaryota; kingdom Metazoa; phylum Chordata; class Actinopteri; order Cypriniformes; family Catostomidae; genus Myxocyprinus; species Myxocyprinus asiaticus. The sequence goes on from NC_059362.1 coordinate 28,325,587, forward strand.
GGGGAAATCACAAGTGGCACATTTTTCCTGAGACTCCACCACCCCGTATTTGCTCCTCATCTCCTGGATGTCTTCACGGATACGCTTGGCACTTTCGGTGGCCTCCTCCATTTCTTGTTTCAACTCCTCAATGTGTTGGTTGTACTCCTCCAAGGAGCTGCAAATTGCCTCCTTAAAGTGGTCTATTGTAACAAAGTCTGGAAAGAAAGGTAAAATGTCCTCAATCTTGAGCAGGTTGCAACTGGACAGACAATTCATGGCCTTCTTTACATCTTTCTCCTCCTGAACCACATGACAAGCAATCTTAAGCCACAGCTTCTTCCTCAGCTCCTCATCATCCTCTGGAAGGTTGGCACAAGACTTGGCCAAATCTACATCCACCTAATGGGTAGAACAATAACAGGCATTATTAAAAAACTAGATAAAGTTTGTCAAGACTAACTTTGATGTTGTCTTGACAAAGCCTTGTCTAAAAAATTAAACTAGTTTTAAAAGTTTGATGGTAATACAGACATTACAGTAAGACAAACTGCCAGAAACACTGTCACATAGATGGTCTGATATATCATCAGATACAGTACTGTGAAAAAGTCCTGATTTCTTCTGTTTCTGTGTATCTCATACTAAATTGTTTCAAAAATTCAAACAAAATCTAACATAAAACAAAGGCAATCTGAGTAAACACAAAACACAGTTTTAAAATGATAATGTTATTTACTGAAGCAAAAAAGTTATCCAATACCAACTTGGCCTGTGTGAAAAAGTATTTGCCCCTTAGTTACTAAATCCCCAGATCTATGAAACTGCATTCATAATGGGGTTCAGCTTTACTAGACACATGCAGGCCTGCTTACTGCCAGCCCAGTTCAATCAAATCAACACCTAAATAGAAATTTTTCAGCAGTATGAAGTTGGCTAAGAGGGTCTCACCCAGAAGCACCCTATGCTAAGGTCGAAAGAAATTCCAGAAATGATGAGGAAAAAAGTGACTGAAATACATCAGTTTGGGAAAGGTTACAAAGCTATTTCGAAGGCTCTGGGACTCCAAAGAACCACAGTGAGAGCCATTATCTCCAAATGGAGAAAATTTGGCACAGTAGTGTACCTTCCCAGAAGTGGCCGGCCTTCCAAAATTCCTCCCAGAGCACAGCGACGACTCATCCAGGAAGTCACAAAAAAGCCAAGGACAACATCCAAGGAACTGCAGGCCTCTCTTGCATCAATAAAGGTCACTGTTCATGACTCCACTATCAGAAAGACACTGGTCAAAAATGCCATCCATGGAAGGGTGGTGAGGCTAAAACCACTGCTAACCCAGAAGAACACTGTGGCAAGGGTGTGGTGGAGCGTTCGTCTGGGGAGAGGGGAAGCGGTAAGGATTCATCCCTGGGTGATAATTAGGACTAACAGCTGTTTCTCGTTACAGTAATCCAGGGAAAGTGATAAGAGGAGCCCACGCCAGAGGAGAGGAGAGAGAGAGAGACACCAAGCAGAACAACGTGTTTGTGTGCAGAATATGAATGCTGGAAAAGCAAACTGATTTTGAGCTTTGAAGTAGTAAAGAGTGAACGAAACCTGTACCTGAATCCCGCTTCCTCTGTCCAACCCAATCGAAACTTGTTACAGTGGTGCTGAAACCGAGAAATCTGAGGAAGCTAGTACGCCGTCATGGAGTCCTCGTCATTGGCCGAAGTAATCGAATCCCTCGCCAGCATGCATCAGGCACAACACCAGGCCCAGTCGAGAGAAAGATCAACGTTTCCAGGTGCTCTCCAAGCTCAAGCGGAGAACCGGCAGGCGATACGGAGCTTGCTACACCAGGGTGAAGGCCCAACCTTGACCCCGGACCCAGAAATCTCCATGGCTCCGGTCACCCTTATGAAAATGGTCCCACAGGATGAACCGGAGGGATTCCTCAAACTGTTTGAGCGGACGGCGGAGGTGTGGAAATGGCCGAAGTATCAGTGGACGGCACGCCTCTTTCCACTGTTGTCCGGGGAAGCCCAGTTCACAGCCTGACATCTGCCTGCAGCTCCTGGTGTATGAGGATGTTAAGAAAGTCATCAAGCCATCAAGGGTCAACCGCAGCCTGGAGCAACATCGGCAGCACTTCCGCTCACTAACACTGAGCGAGCACGGTCGCCCATTCGCATTTGCCCAACAGCTCAGTGATGCCTGCTGGCAAAGGAGGGCGATGCAGAGGAAGTCATAGATCTGGTGGTGCTGGAGCAGTTCATCCTCCGTCTGCCAACAAGAACAGCGGAATGGGTCCAGTGCCACTGCCCAGCGTCGCTGGAGGTGGCCGTCCAACTGGCTGAGGACCATATGGCAGCATACCCGGGGGTGGAGGAACCCTCTTTTTCTCTCTCTCTTTTTTCTCTTCTCCCTCTCTAGCCCCCCCCCCCCCAGCCCATATCCCTGGAAACAGGGAATGTTTACCCCCAAACCAGCTACCCAGTCACAGGGGTTTGTCCAGCCGGTGGTCCATTCTCACTCTCCCTCCCAGGTTGGTGTATCCACTGAAAGGGTGCAGGCATAGCGTCTGCGGGGGGGGGGGGGGGGGGTCTTGGCTTCCCCAGCCCTTAGAGGTTTCCCTGCTGGGAATTTCCCTCTGGAGCAGTCATGAGATGAGATACTTAGGCACACCTTTGATCAAGTGAAAGTAGTTGATGGTCAACGCCTCCGGCCAGACGTTGCACTCACATACCCACATTTTACAGTTATTAAAGATAAGTTGTATCGAGTGATGCAGGACGCTCAGACAAAAGAAGATATAACCCAGTTATTGATACTGAATAGCCGTCGGGAAATGCTATACCAAAAAACACTAAACTGTCTAATGGCCCATTTCTATTGCCCGGGCATTCACTGAGATGTTCGCAGATGGTTTGCGGCATACCATGAATGTCAGTTGATGAATCCACCAGCCACCCTAAAAGCGCCATTGCACCCTCTGCCATTAATCGAAGTCCCCTTCGAGAGAATTGGCATGGACCTCGTCGGGCCATTAGAAAGGTTGGCATGTGGACATCGCTTTCTGTTAGTCCTGGTGGATTACGCAACGCGATATCCGGAAGCAGTGCCTCTGTGCAACATCTCAGCATGCAGTGTTGCGGAGGCAATCTTCAGAATTATCTCCCGAGTGGGGATTCTGAAAGAAATCCTCACTGATCAAGGCACTACTTTTATATCACGTACACTACGTGAACTGTACAAATTATTGGGTATTAAATTGATTTGCACCAGTTTTTATCACACACAAACAGACTGGTTGGTGGAACGGTTTAATGAAACCCTGAAAAATATGATTCATAAGTTCGTGAATAAGGACACTAGAAATTGGGATAAGTGGCTCAAACCTCTGTTACTCACAGTCTGAGAGGTCCCCCAAGCCTCCACAGGGTTTTCCCCATTCAGGCTGCTGTATGGGCGTTGGCCTCGCGACATGCTCGATGTCATGTGGGAAGCGTGAGAGGAGGGACCTTCAAACAGCGAAAACTAAATTCAGTACGTTCTTGATCTAAGGGTAAAACTACACACTTTGGGCCAACTAACACAGGAGAATTTGCATCAAGCTCAAGAACATCAAAGCTGGCTTTATAATAGGGAAGCTCGGCCATGGGAATTTGCTCTCTTGACATAGTGCTTGTATTACTCCCAACATCGAGCTCCAAATTACTCGCTAAGTGGCAAGGGCCATTTGAGGTCACACAATGAGTGGGAGATCTCGATTATGAGGTGTAACGAACAGATAGAGGTGACATGTCAAATATACCACCTCAACCTCTTAACATTATGGAGGGAGGCGGTCCCTGTGATGTTGGCAACGGTGGTTCCAGAGAGGGCAGAGCTCAGACCGGAGGTGAACCTAAAAGCCAATCATATCACCCCAGTCACTTGTGGGGACCGCCTCTCACCGTTAAGTCACAGAGGTTGCCAAGTTGCAAAAAGAATTTGCAGACGTTTCCTCACCTCTGCCTGGTCGTACAAATCTCATACACCACCACATCGAGACTCTGCCCGGGCTAGTGGCACGTAATCGTCAACTTCCTGAGCACAAAAAAAAAGTGATACGAGAAGATCTGGATGCTATGCTTGGGATGGGGGTAGAGGAATCCCACAGTGACTGGGCCAGCCCAGTTGTACTGGTCCCTAAGAGCGACGGGTCGGTCCGGTTCAGTGTGGATTATCAGAAAGTAAACGAGGTGTCTAAATTTGATGCATACCCAATGCCTCGTGTTGATGTACTGCTCGATCTGTTAGGCACAGCTCATTTTTATTCAACACTGGATTTGACAAAAGGCTATTGGCAGATTCCCTTAACCCTAATATCCCATGAGAAAACACACCGTTTGGATTACACCAATTTGTGGCACTTCCGTTCGGTTTGTTCAGGGCACCGGCTACATTCCAGCGGCTCATGGACCGAGTCCTCAGACCACACTCGGCGTATGCCGCTGCCTATCTAGATGACATCATCAATTACAGCAATGATTGGCAGCGGCATGTACAACATCCTGAGATTGCTGAGTTGGGTTTTGGGGGTGTGTGGCGAGGGCGTGGTGGAGCATTCGTCCGGGGAGAGGGGAAGAGGTAAGGATTCATCCCTGGATGACAATTAGGACTAACAGCTGTTTCTCGTTACAGTAATCCAGCAAGAGCAATAAGAGGAGCTCACGCCAGAGGAGAGGAGAGAGAGAGACACCAAGCAGAATGACGCGTTTGTGTATTCAGAATATGATTGCTGGAAAAGCAAACTGACTTTGAGTTTTAGTAATAAAAGAGTGAACAAAACCCATACCACAATCCCGCTTCCTCTGTCCAACCCAGTTGAAACTTGTTACAAACAAACATTAAGGCTTGTCTGAATTTTGACAAAACACACCTTGATGATCCTCAAACCTTTTGGGAGAATGTTCTGTGGACTGTTTGGAAAACAGGGATCCCATTACATCTGGCACAAATTAAACACTAAATTCTACAAATTCAGTTTCTTTCTTCTTCAGCGCGTCATTGTTTACATTGTTTTTTGTTTTTTATTATTTTTTGGAAATTATTTTATTTTATTTTATATTGTTTTGGTTTGTGAATGGCACAAGTTTCTCTTGTAAACAATGACGCGCTTCCTGACTCCTCCTCCACGTGACGCGTGACCTTACCAATGAGCTTACGTCATCCCTCTCATGAGCGCACGTCACAGAGATGTATGGAAGTGAACATTTGTAGTTATAAAGTATACAAGTATTGCTTTGTTTCTAAAAATACTCAATTGTTTGCGTTCAGAAGAACTTTATTTGTCGACTGGAGTCGTGTGGATTATTTTGATGCACCCTAAATATGCATTTTGGACCGTTAAAAAACGGAGGACATTCACTTGCATTGTTTAGAGAAGGAGGCCTGAAATGAAATCCTAAAAGTCTTAAATTCTGTTTTGATGAAGAAAGAAACTCAAGATACATCTTGGATGGCCTGAGGGTGAGTAAATTATCAGCAAGTTTTCATTTTTGGGTGAACTATTCCTTTAAGGGAGCAGTTAGTTTTTCACATGGGTAATATAGGTGTTGGATTTGCTTCAATTAAAAAAATATATATTTGAAAACTGTATTTTGTGTTTATTCAGGTTGCCTTTGTTTTATGTTATATCTCGTGTGAAAAATACACAAAAATAGAAGAAATCAGGATACAATACTTTTTCACAGCACTATAGATAGGTAGATAGATAGAGGGAGAGAGAGAGACTTAGGGTACGTATACACGACAACAATGTACTAAAAATGGAAAAGTTTTTCCTTTGCATTTTTTCGCGTACAGACGATAACGTTGTCAAAATAATCCCGGTTCACACAGATCCGCGATAACGACTAAAAATGCTGTATTATGCAAGCCAGGCCAGTAGTTGGTGATGTCACTTTGTAAAGAAACACTACGCACCTGCGCACATATGCATTCTTCCACAGAGCGGTGTATACAAACAATGAAGATGGCGATCGCTGGTCGTAGTAGTGATGCAGTAAATCTACACTTTGCTGGAGAAGCGTCAATAAACTCAAAATTACACACTATTCCACAACAGTCTGAAGGTCTGTACCAAGTTTGGTGAATGTACCTTGAAAGCTCTAGGAGCAGTTAGTGTTAGAAATGTTGGTCTTGGGGGGGAATGGGTAGCTCAACGAGCAAAGACGCTGACTACCACCCCTGGAGTCGCAAGTTCGAATCCAGGGCGTGCTGAGTGACTCCAGCCTGGCCTCCTAAGCAACCAAATTGGCCCAGTTGCTAGGAAGGGTAGAGTCACATGGGGTAACCTCCTCGTGGTCGCTATAATGTGGTTCTCGCTCTCGGTGCGGCGCGTGGTGAGTTGTGCGTGGATGCCACAGAGAATAGCGTGAAGCCTCCACACGCGCTATGTCTCCGTGGTAACGCGCTAAACAAGCCACATGATAAGATGTGCGGATTGACGTTCTCAGATGCAGAGGCAACTGAGATTTTCCTCCGCCACCCAGAATGAGGTGAGTCACTGCACATTGGGAATTAGGCATTCCAAACTGGGGAGAAAATGGGAGGAAAAAAATAAATAAAAAATGTTGGTCTTGGTCAAAGGATTAGTTCACCCAACAATAAAACTTCAGTCATTGTTTACTCACCCCTGTGTTGTTAAAACCCCATATGAATACTTTTTCTTAACACGAAGGTTAAAAAAACTGAGGTAACCACCTCTTGAAGCTTCAAAAGGACACAAAAGTATAATTCAGGAGACTTATAAATTATTCCATGATATTCATGATTTTTATGAAAGCATACGATAAGGTTTGGTGAGAAATAAACAGAAATCTAATGTATTATTTAGTGAAAATGTTCACTGACCATTGGTCGCTTGTGCACCTTCATGAGACAGCCTGCACGCAAGCTAGGTGGGGTGTTCAAGCAAAAACACGCTTTGTTTCGCTTCAACAGGACCACCAGCAATAATAACAACAGAAAATACAACATGGATGCTTTGGCAGTGGGGGCGTGGTCAAGCGTCCGTCCAGAGAGAGAGAAAGTGGTAAGGGCGCTTGCACCTGAGCTAGATTATGTTTAACACCTGTCGGGGAGAGCGGCATATAAGCAGCCACGCCACCAGCAGAGGGCAGAGAGAGTCTGGCACAAGGAAGGCCACGGTTCTCCTGAAGATGTTGCGTTTAATCTGTTGTGTTTGTGAAGCTGATGTGTCTAACTAACTACGTGCCTGTGAAGCTAATGAGTTTGTGAAGTTGTAAAGCATTGAAGTGGCCGATTAAAAGTCTTACCTGAGCCTGGAAAACCCGCTTCCCTGTGTTCTCCTTACCTTCTGCTGTGAAGTTGTGTTACAGATGCACACAAACCAGAGAACAGAACTTAGACAACATATCTGAAGAGTTTGTAGTCGAAAAATAGATGCATTTCAATGACAAGCCTTATTTGTATGAACCAGAGTCCTCAATCAAACAGAGAGATGGGGTGAAGGTAGCTACAGTCACACCGTATCCTACTCATTCGGCAAACGGCACGCAATAAAAGTTATCTTTTCCATGTTAATCAGAGTTTTTGTCTTAAGCAGCTGTGACGGGTGACAGACATTATGTTGATCACTGGTTTCTATATTTGTCGTGACGCCGTGAGTCATGTTCGCTATGAGCTGGCACCGGTAAAAAAATCATTCTGATAACATTATACTGAAGCCAGCATCTCATTTGCCAGTTAAAACTTCTTGTTTTTGGCAGAGAATGTTACACCTACCAACTGTTTTTGCAACTGTCTCTTCAGGCGGAGGTCTGTCACACACTCACACACACACACACACACACACACACACACACACACACACACACACACACACACAGGTTCAGAATGGAGAAGAGGTGACAGACATTCCCGCTCCCTATGACTTTCTCTCCGGTTCTGGGAATAGAAATGCATCTATTTTCGACTACAAACTCTCCAGAGATGTTTGTAAGTTCTCTGGTTTGTGTGCAGCTATGTTGTGTTTTCTGTTGTTAATATCACTGGTGGTCCTGTTGAAGTAAAATAAAACTAGTTTCGCTTGAACGCCCCACATCACGAGCAGCTGCAGCGTTCTGCTCTCATGCAGGGAGCTCTAAAGCTCACGTGCAGTCTGTCTCAGGAACGCGCACAGGGAACCAACGGTCGTTGAACATTTTCACTAGATAATACATTAGATTTCGTGTTGTTTCTCATGAAACATTAACGTATTCCTTCAGAACAAGACACGAGTCGCATACAATAATTTATTAGACTTCTGAATTATACTTTTGCGTCTTTTTGAAGCTTGAAGAGGTGGTCACCATAAACTGCCATTGTACACTGACATCTGTAGCTATGTTTCCATTCAAGTTGCGAATTTAATTTAAGCGAAAAACCATATTATCGCAAAAACAATCTGCGAATAAAGCCGCAATTCCATCCAAGGGTGTTCAAAAGGAAGAAATCATCACTTCCGGAGAAATTGTAGCACTGCTGAATTATAAGTGCCGCTGTTGGGATTTCACATTCATTTAATATTCTTGACGCAACATAACACTTGCCAGCCCCAGTCAGCAGTGCGCTTTGTACACTGCAAAAGAGACCCCACCACACACACAAAAACACACACTTACAGTTAAGTCACCACATACCAACACATCTTCTGGGAGCGCTATATATGTGCGTTCATCCATCCTTATGACTATACAATACTATACAATACGTGCGGATCTATAGATATTTTTCAAAAAGCCTCAATATAGCTTCTCTTCCGTACAGTTCAAGTTTGTTTTTGACTTATTTGCTCTGAAAACTCTTTGTAGGCTTTGGATTTTCTAGACACTGTTATTTCAGGATGATCAGAGCAACATTTCAGATGCGATGATTGGCCCGCCGGTTAGTCCAGTAATGAACGAGTTTTTCAGGCACATTAACTTTTTGATGCGCATCTTTTATTCCTAACAAATTCAATTGGAGTTTATTCTGTAAATGTGTTTCCATCATAGTTTATGCGCATTGCTTCTTATCGAATAAAAATCCTCCTCAGTGGATTGCATCCACCTCAAGCGAGCGTATAATTTTTTATCTTGGTGTTTCCATCCAGCAGTTTTTATGCAATATCCCAAAATGTGCATAAAAAACATTGATGGAAACATAGCTTCAGAGAACAACATTTTTCACAACTTCCCCTTTGTGTTACGAAAAAGAAAGTCATATGGTGTTATAACAACAGAGGGGTGAGTAAACAACCAGTTTCTATTGTCATTTTTGGATGAACTATCCCTTTAAGGGATTTTGAAAAAAAACCTAAAGTAATTTGTAGAAAAACAGTATGTTGGCTTTGTCAAGTCAACATAATTATCATAATTTAGACAGTTTTAAACAGAAATAAAAATAACTTAATGGCACACATACTTTTAGGGCTAGATCCACAGCTTCCTCATACAGCTCCATAATTTTGTAAACTAAGACGCAGGCTTGCAAATACCCATGTTCAGCACAAAGGCGCAAGGCATATTTCAAGTCGTAGTGGATGTCTGAAGCATGTGTTCCTGCTTGTTCAAGGTACCACAACAGGGCATCTGGCTTGTGTTTAGCATAAAGTGAGAGTAAGTAATTGTGAATGGCCTCATCTTTGACATCCAGCTCATATACGCAGAACTCCATGTAACGAATAGTCTCATTAATTTGTTGCATACTGCCCATCTGGCTGTAGTTCACCAATGCTGGGATCAGATTCTTTGGATCTAATCGGTTTCCCATCTGTATCCAAGCATCTACCACCTTTTTGGGAATGTGCTGCATAAGAACCGGGGAAAACTTGTAGAAGAGCCTGTCATCACAGTGCTTGGAGAGGACATCTAAGGCTGCACTGTAGTTGTCATGCTGGCAGTAATGAGATATAACCCGCTCATAGTCCTGCATGATAACCGAGAAATAAACCATGTTGTCCACGTCCCCGTGGCTAGCGAGCAGGTCATAGATGGTACTGCGATTGTTGTAGAAGCAATCTTTGTGTTTAGGGCTTTTTAGAAAGGTGCGGAACTCTTCACGGGTTTCCTGAAAGGTGTGTTGTTTACTGTCATCTGCCTCCAGCAGACCGAGGCAGTTCAGATATAGTTCAGTCAGCCAGGTTACCAGTAAGGTGATCTGAGTCTTCTCACTGGGTTTCAGGTTTGTTAGCTTCTTTTTCAGAAATTCCTTCAAGGCTTCCTCCTGCTTGGCCTCAATGAACTTCAGTGCAATCTCCTCAAAGTAATTCTGAGTGAGGGCGTAACACTTAGCGCTATCCAGGTAGCGTTTGTTCTGGAAGCAGTGCTCTGCCTCCTTGGCTAGTACCATATCCAAACACTCTGGTCTATCCTTGCAGAACTCCTTAGCCAGATCAAACTTGTTCATGTTCATGTACATTTGCCAAACATCCCTTGCTTCTCTCTGAATGTGGTAGCGAAAGACAGCTTTTTCGGCGTAAATCCATACAAGCCCTGTGACAGGATCTTTGATCATCTTTTTTAGGGGGCCAAATTTTTCTGGAAACACATCTTCGTGCACCACTTGCCCATTCAAAGTGCAGATACCCCTCACACGGTCAGGGAGCAGAAGTAGGAAATGAAACTGGGTAAGCACAATAGAGATGGGCTTGACAAAGTTTAAATCAATATCTGATGTGTATTCCCACACCTGCACATCACTAAGTAGAGAGTCAGGCCGCACATAGTCCAGCTGTCCATACAAAACCCCATTGCCCATCATCCAGGCAAAGGTCTTGGGGCAACTCCGAAGCTTCGATGTGTAGAAAGCAATCTCACTGTAGCCCGTATTGACAGGAAACTCCTGAAAGCTGGGTACTAGATCCTGGTTCTGGGCAAAAATGGAGCTGAACCCCTGCTGCTCAGAGCCCTCTGCCAACTTGCCAACAAACTGAAACAGGCATTTCCGTGTGGTAGCAATGATGAAATATTTCGATTCCATGCCACGTTGGACCTCAAGGCAACAAACTGGTGCAGGCTTACTATCCTCCTCCAGGGAGTGAACCTGTCTGAAGTACTGGTCTGGGTTGGTGTTGAAGAGACTGCCCTCTGATGCAGAGATCTCGGCTTCAAAGATAATGCCCTGGCTGGTGCCAACCAGAATCGGCCCAGTGTTGGTCTCACAGCCTGTTAATTTGTTCCAACCTATAGTTTCTATTAGGTGGCCTCTCCATCGAGATAGACTTCGAACCTTCTGAGAGTTTCTGTTTAGGTATACGCATTCATTTGAAGTAAGGCTGATGACTAAATGTGACCCTGCAACACAAATATTTGTATTTTTTGACTAATAAATAACAAGCAATTTTAAGCAGTACAAAGAGGAATGACAGATTTTGAAAGATTCACACTTATTCTTTTGTTTCTCTTAATGATTATATTAATATTATATGACTATTTATGATGAGATGCTGCATTAAAGAGCTTACATTTAGCTTTACTTTACAAAAACATGAGATGGATGTGAATGTATGTTGTGAATTAAATTACTCTTGTGTATGTAGTTCCTTTCAATAAAGAATTGAAAAAATGTATACATGTCCTTGATGTATTGCCCAGGTCACACCTGGTCAAATGCTTTGGGATGCAGCTAATGTTATACTAATTTGAAGGGAAATCTAATCAAACCACTGATTGTGTCTAATGGCATTTACTGGAGGCTCAAAGGACCCAAAGCCATTTAAATCCTCTCGCAACAAGGTGTGAACATCAACATCTAATTAATTACCTGTTGGATCCAGGAAAAGCTTGTGCACTTTGCTGTCATCCTTTCTTCCACATTCAATCTGATTTGGCTGATCAGGTTTTCCAAGATCAATTCTAAAACATAATATGCAATTTGTAAATGTTATATCTGTTCTGTAAATATGGGGTGAATTTAGGAAAAAATGGCCACTTTTGTCATTTAAATAATGATCTAAATGTCCCAGTCAGGCCCGGTTCCAGATCAAAATCACTGAGGGTGCTTCTGAAAATAGTGGGGGTGCTCTGTATAAAGTGGAGATGTCTCATAATTACAAATTGTTTTAATATATTAAATCATGTTTAAATGCTACTAAAACGACTTAAATAACAGCTTTTTTATGTACAAAACATTTATTGCTTCTTTTTTTTCACATGATCTGTCACTGAAAATGACAGCAACATGCTGTGCCTGCAGATTAGGACATACTGATTTGCACAATCATGCACGTTTTGATGCAGCAATTGTGTGTTCATAAACTGCAGGGATTTCTGTGTGTTTGCTGGGATTCAAGAAAATCTGCTTACCAATTTACAGTATTAGTTTTACATATTAAATTGAGCTGGGGTGTGCAATTATTTTGGTACAGGGGCCACATCAGCTGTTAAGTAGAACATGGAAGAGAGAAGATAAAAGTTCTGCATAGTTTTATCTTTTAAGCCCAGACATGCACTCAATGAATGATGCACAATGTCCTGAAGTGTATACTGATGGGACCATTCTGCGATTGCTTGAAGTTTTGCTGCTACATTTCTATCACGTGTTAGTAAAACTGAATTAAGACTGAGTAAAATGATTGTTTATTTTACCATACTTCACTGCAGTGGTAATTTAGTATTCAATTTAACACTCTACATCAGGAGTCTGGTTTAAAAGTAAAATAAAATATTCTGAAATTATAGATTCTAAAGAATTATTTTAATGTTTGCCGCAAAGTGGACAAAGTTGTTTTATTCTCAAAACATTATCAACCTGTTTACATGCTCATGGGTCATGATGTGGGTCTTGTCAATGTTTGGCAACCCATTCAGCACACCACTGAATAAAACAGGCTGCATGACACTGATAAATGATTACTACCTGAGTAACATTCACATACAGGTGTGAGGGACTTCAGAATTTCATAAATAACACAAGGAACAAACATTTTCCTCTCTCACTTGGTTTTGCTCGCGTGTCCCCTCCGCGTGCGAATGATGCGAAGATCTATTGGGATTTTACTAAAGTTCATCACTGAAAAGGTTTGCTTGCAGACTTGGCACCAAACAGCACACGCAGCATCACGAGTGGACACTGCATCACACTTCTCTTCAGTGTTGCCAACTACTTTCAATGAAAAGTAGCTAAAAGTCGCTAGATGACGCCATGCGTTAATTAGCATATTCATAATCTCGTACTTGCATTCTGCCTTGTGTCAGCCCTTTACATCTGTTTGCTTCTCTCCTACTTTCTGTGCTCACATACTGTATTTTAATACATCTGTATTCCCAATAAAGCTGTTCTCATGTACATATTTGTTCAGTTTCTGTTGTCAGACAATGGAACGAGTATGAACTAGTGACTGAAACTCCGCCCATTAAGACTACATGTTAACCAGTAGTCACTTCCAAGCAATTTCCAAGCTGCTGCTCTGCACTGCTAAAATCCTGATTTTATAACATAAGTTAAAGACAATGGCTGTGCTGTGATTTTGGCTATATTTACATGTAAAATGATCACTCAGAGAGAGTTAGAAGCGACAGAATGTCTATTTTTTCTCTCACACAGCGCACAGCCTCCGTCTGCGTAACAGTGAGTGATAAGCAAGAAAAATAATGGTCAAATTAAATTGTTTAAATTAAAACAAAGGGGGAGCAAACCATACAGATTGTTGATTGGTCCTTGGCAACTCTGTTTGCACACGTGCAACTCATTCACGTCTGTGTCAGCTGCCGTGCGGTGAACTGAATGTGCTGCTCCTCTGTCTGCCACTCACTGAACAGAGTAGACGCAGAGAGAGAGGTGTGCCAGCGGCCTGAAAGCAAGACCTCGCGCTCGCACAGCAGTACTCCCGACTCTTCTATGCACTGCTATGTAGCTAAGATTTGTCCAAAAAGTCGCTAGAATTGTCGCTAGGTGCTTTTTAGGAAAAAAGTCGCTAAAGGGGTCTGAAAACTCGCTAAGTTGGCAACACTGCTTTTCTTTGAGCATAACATTGCACTATTGAACACTACGTTTTTTTTTCTCCGAAGAAGAGAAAGCATGTGCACTCTCATGCATGGTTGCCAGATTGCATATATTAAGTATGACATGAGGCGAAATATTTCCTATTTGTGCATGTATAAATCTTGGTGTGTTGCATCTATTATCTGGCAACCCTGAGCATATTAAAAGCTTGTGGATGCGCGATAGGTCCAAAAGCCAGATAAATGAAAGATCTAATAAAAAACGTTCATGATAAATCGACCCGCGGGCAGCAGTTTGCCCTGGTCTCCAACTGAGGGTGCTCTAAGGTTCGTTTGAGGGTGCTAAGGGTCCCTCAAACACCCTCGTAGAACCGGGCCTGGTCCCAGTGTACCTGAATCCTTCTCAAATATTTGTATTTATTTATTTTAAACATATTGCTAATTAAATACATTGAATCCGTAATTGATTAAATACAGTTGGAAATAAAAGGCAGATTAAGTGAATTGATCACACTTTAACATCATTCGACAAGCAAATCACACATGCATTTCAAAGAGAATTGTCTTTGACTGTCACATTTGCTTACAGTTGCTCCATAGTCCTTCACTGAGTTTTCAAACATAATTGAAAAAAAAAATACAAATCACTCCTGGTATGTACCGTACATAAACTAATCAATGCAAAACGTATCAACTGCAAAATCACCCAATTAAGCCGTGGAAAGACCTGTTGATGATAACATTATTCAGCCGAGAAATGCCAGCTTTACCTTAGTAGGGTGTCCTTCCCTAGACTCATGCATAACTGGTTGTTGCACACGGAGAAGTGGTTGATTTTTTCGGGAGGGGAGAAATCGATGCGTTGCTTACTAAAAATGGGTTTCTCTTCCTCCAGTCTTACATTCACAAACCCTGTGAACATGCACAAACCTAATGTCAAATACCGACATCATAAATGCCTATATTTGTTTCAAATATTCCAAATTATTTGTGTAGTTCAAGAGTTTTGTTCTTTTTACCTGAATGAGTGATCCCAATATTAGCCGCTGAGACACGACTGTGTTGACGGATGTTCTGAGAATCTTCATACTGATCAAGAATTGATGCCATTTCAAATGTTCTAATCAAACGGACTATTCACAAAACCACAGTTTATTAAAGATGCTGAACCTGCGTTTGCATTGCATATAAAGATTTCTACCAGCTGCTCCCACCCCATGACACGTTAGCATTTTAGCTAACTAGCTGTCCAGTCCAAAGATGATTTTACTGTCACTCCCCCAGCCGTGTGCGGAGTAAAATATAATGGATATCAAATAGATTTAAAAAAATAAAAAAAAATAAAAAAAATAAATAAATAAGCTTAAAATGATATTTTAGGAATTGAAATGGACAGAATTAGGGCTATGTTGTGTGCAGCGCTATCTTGGTCAGTTGATGAATATCATGTGATTACAAGGCAGATACTTTACTGCAGTTCCCTATCGTGTGCACGAAGTGACGCTCTATAGTTAAGAATGAACTAATACGTGTTGTGTTTAAAACAACAACAACAACAAAACAGCAGCTCCACAAATACAACAGAACGATTGTGAGACGCGTTTTAAAAAGCTGAAGTGTGCTGAATTACTAATATACAAAAATACATTAAAATTTTTCCATATGGTCTCTCAAATAATATGAGGTCATAAAAGCTGCATTTAATTATAATTATAAAAGAATTAGCTAAATGTTGTTTTAGATGGAATATACAGTAGCGTGCCACTTTACATTATATGTCCACTTCACAAAAGTGTCAACTACCCATATTCATAACCAAACACATCAGCACTGGGTTACACGAAACAAGTTAAGCTCAAAAGACAGCATTGGAAGCGTAATGTTGAGTACCACAAACAAAATATTTCGACTCGTCCGTCCTTTTCTTTAAAAAAAAAAAAAAAAGAAAGAAAGAAAGAAAGAAAGAAAGAAAAAAATCTCATTTACAGTGAGTCACTTATAATGAAAGTGAATGGGACCTATTTTTGGAGGGTTTAAAGGCAGAACTGTAAAGCTTATTTTTTATAAAAGCACTTACATTAATTCTTCTGTTAAAACTCATGTGTTATTTGAGCTGTAAAGTCGTTTAAATCGTAATTTTTACAGTCATTTAAGGGTTTGTTGACATTACATCGTCAAGTTGAGAAATTAGCAATAACTTTACACAGAAAAGCTTAGTACGCTATTTTATCACACTAAAATCATGTAAACACACATATTGTTTACGTCTTGTGGCTAAACTTTTAAAATAGTGAGTACTTTAATGTTTACCGATTGGCCCCATTCACTTCCATTGTAAGTGTCTCACTGTAACTCTGATTTTTGCCCTTTTTTTCAAGAAAAGGAGGGGCAGGTCGAAATTAATTTTTGTGGTAATCATTATGCCACAAATGCTGTGGATTCAGATTAACTTGTATTGAACGGAATATTCCTTTAACTTGGTTTAAAGAAGGCGGCGCAACTGTAAAAGACGTCCGTCTAGCGCATGTTTACATAGAAAAACAATTGAAAACGTCCCCTTACAATGTATCTTACAGAGTAATTTGTGTTGTTTATGTCTTGTGCTTGTTGTGTTTTCATTCTGCTTTATTCATTATTATTTAATCAAATGTCAACTTAACTTTTTTTTTTTTAAGCCAAAATAAAAAAAGAATGAAAGATTAAATAATCATAAAATATCTTATCTGTGTTCAAACCATGGATTTGTGTTCTTTCCATTCAGGCCCAAGTGATGGTTGTGGGAGTGGCTATGCAAATTCAAGCCTCTTCGTAACGCCCAACTGATACAAAAGGCAGAAGTCCCGTCAAAGAACAGAACGCAGTCAATAGCTGGGAAAGTAATGAGTCACTCATCACTCCCAACAAAGACGCAACCAAATACTGTGGAGTTTAAAAAGTGTTCTTGAAAGAGGTTTCTTCCTGTCTTTAACGTTTGGACATGCCACCTCAAATGGATTACTTTTACCAAGAATCAAGAGTTCCGTCTGTGTGCTTGGAGCAAAACGACGCACTTGACCCTGCGATTAGTTGCATGATGGTTGGGGATGGAGCTGTTGGAAAGACTAGTATGATTGTAAGCTACACAACTAATGGATATCCCACGGATTATAAACAGACAGCTTTTGACGTTTTCTCAGGTAAGCAAATGTTCTTGATGAGGATGTTGGAGTAAATGTAAAAAGGTGATAAATTGGATCTTGATGGATCATAAAGATCTCCGCAATTAACATTTTTCTACTTCTGGTTATTCAGGACAAGTTCAGGTGGATGGGACCCCTGTACGAATTCAGCTGATGGATACTGCTGGACAGGTAGTGTGATCATTTAATCTAAAGTATTTGTTTAATCTTTTTTGGTCAGTTATCTTTTGCTTTTAGAGCAACACATGACTGGAATGTACTTCCAGCTGATTTTAAAGGTCTGACAAGTCATTGTGTTTTCTCTAAAAAATTAAAGGTCTGGTTACTGTCAAAACACAACTGCATACGTGGTATTTAGTGTTAGTAGTATTGTCTTAGGGATTTATTTATTTTTGTTTGAGTTTCATGTTTTTGTAAGATTGGTTATTGATTGGTTTTAATTGTTATGGTAATATTCTGTATTTTGAGTGTAATTTTGTCCTTTGACATCAACCTGCCCAGATAAAAATTAGCCATTGGCTAAATCTGACACATTTTCATAAGTGAGATGTTTGATTAATGTGTATTATTCCTGACAAATAAATGAAAATGAAATCTGTTAATAAATGTATCTGAATTGAGTGTACCCATGGAAATGTAGAAAGTTGGACGCCTTAATCAAATCACATAAGTTGAGAATGGGATAAACGTGACTTAAGTTGTGCTTTGTAATTGCAGGAAGAATTTGATGAATTCAGATCTCTGTCTTACGCACACACGGATGTCTTCCTCCTCTGCTTTAGTGTGGTAAATCCCACATCTTTCCAGAACATAACCAAGAAATGGATCCCTGAGATTCGTGCATGCAACCCATCGTCCCCCATCATTTTAGTTGGAACGCAGTCAGACCTTCAGTTGGACGTTAATGTTCTCATAGACTTGGACAGGTACAATGTCAAACCTGTGGTCAGCTCAAGAGCACGGAGCCTTGCCGAGAAGATCAGGGCTGTCGAGTACGTGGAGTGCTCAGCCCTGACCCAGAAGAACCTAAAGGAGGCCTTCGATGCTGCCATATTTGCAGCTATTAAGTACAAGGCCAGGAAGGCCAAAAAATTGAGACTGTCGGACAGACGGACCAAAGCTTTTTCCAAGTGTAGCTGGAAGAAGTTCTTCTGCTTCATCTGACCCTACAGGTCAAAATGTGAACTGTTTATATGATTAATTAATTTATTTTGGACAATGCTTTTACCGCAGTTCTTATGGTCATTGAGCTTGATTTTATGGGTGGAGTCATTTGCTCTGTGGGGAACTTCCCAGGAACAGAGTCACTTAAGAGGTGCTGTGTTGCAACCCTTTGGATTAAAGGAATAGTTCACTCAAAAATGAAAATTCTTTCAATTACTCATGAGAGTGTCATTCCAAACCTGTATGACTTTTTTCTTCTGGAACCCAAAAGGAAAATTTCAGCAGAATTTATTTTCTCAATCACCATTCACAAATCTTTCCATACAATGAAAGTGAATGGTGACCGAGGCTAACATTTTACCTAACATCTCATGTGTTCCACAAAAGAAAGAAAGTAATATAGGTTTGGAACAACATTATGAGTAAATGATGACTTCCCTGAACCATCCCTTAAAGTGCATTTTTATCGCACAGTCTGTATGCAATACATGTTGTATGATTTATAGACACATTATGAACTCAAAGCAAAGTTTAGGAAATGTTTGAAAGAACTTCTCTTAAATTAATTATTGTTCAGAAAGAGCACCCACCATATGTAAATTATATGAATTTGCATGAGATGGATAGCTGCCCATTCAAAGCTTTATAGAGCTCATGTGGAGATGTCTCTGATGGTAGTGGGGACAAGACTGGGTATCAGTCTTATCTCTTTTGTGTTGGGTGCTACTTTGTCAGACAGGCTCTTTCATATGCAACAGTCAAAACAAAAGCTGATGTGTAAGTTGTCTTCTTAAGTGCTTGCAACCATATAAATCCAATATCACGCTTAAAATGTTTCAGCTTGTCTATCTGATAAGTCTTAGCAGGGCAAATTGACAAATTGACATAAAATAAGATTATTAGGTTTGTGTGAAAATGATTTCCTGCATCAGGGGAACAATTGTTAGGCCTGTTCTTGATTTTCAAAGACGATTTCTGTGTCCTGTCTTGTTCAAATATATTGGTAAAGCAGTGAGTGGGCATACACAGATAAAATTATTGACACCCAGCTCATTTTGTGGAGCCATAGTTAGTTATGTGTTAATCATTTTTTATTTTTAGGAAAATTCATTGATCTATTACTGACAGTGTACTTATCATAAAGTAAGCAGTGCTGTCTTTGTTATAAATATGCTTCTTGTGGAAGATATCTTTTTTTAAATGCTGTTAAACAGTTTTAACTGTTCTGTTTTGATGCCTCAGGCAAGAAGGATGTATCGATCATTTTATCTGTTTGTCGTTTCTTTTTGTTTTGCCTACAATGATCAAATTGAAGCAGCACTTTCAACCGCTTCTCCTACAGTGTTTCTTTGCATTACCAAAAATGAAATTTAAATGGCAAAAATACTTAAAATACATTTCCAGTGCTGTTTTCACAATACAACTATCCTCTTTTTAAAGTGTTATGTGAAAGTTGATATTTACATAATTTTATAATGTTCTTCTTTAAATATCAAATACATAAACAACATGTTGACAAACATCAACTTTTAATTACTTGTTTTTTTCAACACTGACATTACTCTAAATAAATTAATACTGAAATAAAGTCTTCTGTTTATCTTTAAATACACTGATTTATAAGGATTTAAAAATTATTTCCAGAGCATCTAATTTATTTTTGGTAATTGTTTATGTAGAAGTTGGAATAACTATGTTATTTCGATGTGTAATTAAAAGTCTGTGGTTATGGGACAAATATTGCTTAGGATATGATATGTGTTACTAAATTATATACACAGTGAGCAGTGGTAGAAATCTGAATACACTTCTTCAAACAGCATGAGTGCTTCATGTAAACGGCTTTGTAAATATCTTCAGATGGTGTAAATGAAACACTCAAGGAAGTGCCAAGTACTAAAAGAATATGAATACATTGTGAACTCACACTTCTCTGCTCTCATGCTATGAAAGTCCCTTCAAGACATTGAATGTGGGAGACGATGTTACTCACATATTAAATATTACAGTGTAAACAGAAGACTAGAAGCTTGCTGCTATTGTTTGCATTGTTTAAACTTTTCAGAGAAATTCTGATGCTAGTTCTACTGTTTACTTTTAAATTCAGAGATCACAAAACACTAAAACACCATGTAAACTGTCTGCCAGGATCAGTATGTTTAAGTGGGTTTAGAAGTCCATTCTTAATAATTCTTAATAATAAAACTTGTTTATATACTGGCAGCTGTGGTTGCCAGTAAAAAATGTGGTGGCCATGTTTCAGGCTTTACGGGATGTCATTTTGATGGCCATATATTTTACGGTTCACTTCCATTTATATTATTAAATGATATAAACTTAATGGACCCTTTTCTCATATCTGGGTTGAAGAGGGGAAACAGACGCATAGAAGGGTAAACTTGAACGCCGGTGAATGGGAGACCAGCAAATTGAATTTTTGCTCACTCCTTTGCTCCAACAGCAAAAGAAAAAATCAACGTTTACGCTTTCACAGCTTTGCAAAAGAAGATAAAAATATAGATAGCTGGATAACAGCTGTAAGAAGAGAGAAATAGGACAAATTTTCTGTCACTCCCTGTGTTAGAAGCCTCATTGCAGCTGTGGCAACTGATTTTTTTAAACGTATTCCAGGGTAATATAATACACTAAATATTTGTACAATTGGAAATATAAAATTTTTGTATACATTTGTATTGTTAAAGAAGGCGGAAACGCGTCATAACAGGTCTGTGAAAAGGGTGTAGATACTCAAGGATGTAGATCTGGCTTGAATATTGGAGGGGGGGGGGGGGGGTGTTGCAGCGTGAAGCATCAACATGTTTCCATTGATCATGGTATAAATATTGGGGATTGGTGGGTTGGGGGGGGGGGGGGGGTGTTGTACTTGCTTGTTTTGATTATTCCCCATGGAATCTATGCTCCTGCATATGCTAACCTTCTGGAACCATAAAAATCTGCTTTTTTACATGTTAATTACCATAGTATAACTACAAAAGGCCACATGATGACTTAAAGTTCATCGAGAGTGACCCTTATAGGAGCAATGAACCATCCAAATGTAGAGACAGTGCACGGTGTCACTCACACAAACACACAAAAAAAAACATCAGGGTAACACATGACACTAAAATAATGCAAAAAACATGAACTAAACTATATAAAATATAAAACAGAACACCCCAATGTACATAACTAATATTTAAAATAAAAAGAAACATAACAATTTCCATAAAATATAATGAAATGTGATGGATCACGCAGGGACTTCTAGGACAATCCCGATTTGTGTTTTTTCACCATAATTTTAACAATAGTTTGCTGTAAAATGAGAATAAAATGTATTCTCTTGTTAAACATATTGTAAATTTTTACCATTAATTATACAGTAAAACTATATTTTTTACCACAAAAAATAACAATATTTTACAGTAAAATTACATGTATTGTCTTGTTAAATATACAGTAGATGATCAAATAGTATAAATAAAATAAAGCTAACTACCTGTTAACCAATTAAAGTTTTTTTACTGTAGCATTTTTGCATTCTTTTACCGTTAAAATTTCCGGCATTATTATTTTACAGTGTAGCCATGTTCATATGTTACAGTCATGGTAATATAATAGAAGGCTATTTTTAAAATTTGAGACAAAGTTTCTGGTCTGCCCAAAAAAAATGAATCACCTCCAATGTGTATGGGGTTACTCTCATCCTCCATGAAGATCACAGTATATCCTGTCCAAGTGAGTTGCACAACTTGTGACTAATTTCTTATGTTGCACTGAAGTAAATTCAAGTTAATTATGATGACAGGTTGCCCTGCTCCTAACAACATGAAAGATCAAATGACCCATATGAGCTAATGCTTGTTTGAGCAGAGTATGAATGAATGGCACCAAACAATACAGCACTTTCCTCTCTATTCTATGAGAAAAAAAAAAAAAGAAGGTAAATAGTACATGAGACATGGCATTTTCGAGGAAGTTTTAATTCCTCTAAGGAAATCATTCTTTAACACCTCATGAAATTAAATTTTATGTTTTGTGGCTTTTAGTCCATGTCTGTTAGCTTTGAGGCCATATATATGCCATTGTACTCCTAAACATTGACAAAATTTGCGTTTGACAGGGGAATCCCTCCCCCCAATATCAACTACTTCTGACTAGCCATAGCAAGTAGCAAATCATGTTCATGGCTATGATATAAACAAAAGGCTATTAGCTAGTTAAAATAAAGTGATGATCCCTTGATATGTCCCGCCCCAACTTCCTGTTTCAATAGGAAGTCAACATAGAAAAGAAAACAGCGATCAACAAGCCAGTTCATGGGAAATTCAAAAGAGTTAATTTCTTCCTGCCACAAAACACTTCTAAGTAAGTAAAAGTCCAATATGCTGAGAAATACAAAGAAACAACAAGATTATTATTATTATTATTTTTATTTTTAATTACATTAAATAATTTAAAGGAATAGTTCTCCCAAAAAGGATAATTCTCCCATCTTGTTTTCACCTTTATGTCATCTCAAACTTGTATGAAATTTTTCTTCCACAGAACAGAAACAAAGATATTTTGATGAAGATATGAGGTGTTTTTGTCCATACAATGTAAGTAAATGGTGACCAAATTTTCAAGCTACTTGAAGCACATAAAGGCAGCATAAAGGTAATCCATAAAACTCCAGTGGTTTAATCAGTGTCTTCTCAGACGATCCAATCAATTTTGGGTGAGAACAGACTAAAATATAACTCCTTTTTCAATCTTGACATCAGCAGACTCCTTGACAATCACGATTTTAAGCTTGATTACACTTCCTAGCGTCATCTAGCACTCTGCACATGCGTCAAGCACTAGGAATTGTAATAGGGCTTGAAATCATGATTGTGCCTAGAGACTGCAATGGGAAGGTGTGCAGTAAACATTTTGGCCTGTTCTCACCCAAAATGGAATAGATCGCTTCAGAAGACATGGATTAAACCACTGGATCCTTTTTATTTTATATCCTTTTTGGAGCTTGAAAATTTGGTCACCATTCACTTGCATTGTATGGACAAGCAGACATCATATCTTAATTAAAATATTTTTGTTTGTGTTCTGCAGAAGCAAGAAAGTCAAACGAGTTTGAGACGACATAAAGGTAAGTAAATGATAAGAGAATTATCATTTTTGGGTGGACTATTCCTTGAACTAATCTACTATACTTGTAAATACAACAGTGTTCATACACACCCACATTTCCTTAAGGATGCATTTGTGCTTATGAGTCTACCACTTTCCACATGTTGAGCAACAGAGGTCAGGCCTGACAGGTTTAGGTTCCCATGAATAGTGAAGTGTTCATCTCACTTTGTGGTTAAGGAACGGTTACTCACCCCTTTGTTAGGTTTCTTGCCCGCCCCCTTTCCCAAGGCTCAGACTAAACTGACTAGTGCCTTCTCTGGCATGGCGCCAGTTTCAAACTGTGAGTTTCACTCATGTCACATTTACCTACAGGCCACCTGAGAGGAGACAGGTACATACACTCACAGGCCTGGCCTGTTCTCAGTCACATAAAACCACTGGTCACTGGTTACTATAAGGTTGCATAGACATATGTAACATTTTTTAATGTTTTTATGAATAATGATAGAATTTTATATTTTTGGGTGAACTATTCCTTTAAATGTGTTTTTTCCCTTGTTCATTTAGAACTTAATTTGCTTCATTGGTTTTACAAATGGACTTACTTATAAATTAATGTTTTGATGTTTTAATGAAGAAGTTAAAAGTGACTTTTTCCATTCATATTAAAGCTAAATCTTAAATCTTCCTGGTTAGTCAGCAAATATTGTTGTGGAAACAATGCAGGTCCCTAGAGCAAGGGGAAAGTTTTAATAAGGAAAATAAATGTAGTGATAACCAACAGCTTGAGGGCTTCTACTTGAACCCCCGAGATGTTCAGCTATTGTCTGCAGAACTGCCTGTAGGCAATAACGTGACACACTCTCACACTCGCTGTCATGTTTAATTAATTCATCCCCAGTTTCGGGTGTGTGGCTTATAAGCTGTTATGGTTTCAGTTCTCACAGATCTACTGGAAGACAGTACCCTATAAAGTCTATTACCTGTGAATTGACAAATAACTGGTGAGTTGTCATGTGACCCTGTGAACACTGATTGCCTGATAACACGTACATAATAGATTGCCTCATAAGAGAATGACAGTTCATCAGTGGAGTGTGCAAGTGAATAATCTGCAATTGTAAGTGTCTTTTAAACACATGATTGTTTCTCTTCAAAGAAATAATGCCACCCTGACTCTTGATCCTGAAGTTGGAACCTTTTCACAGGGCTGATATGAGTTGACAATGACTTCAAAGATTCAATTTAAGCTTTGATATGACTGTTGTCTCTTCATGACGTGATTGACCTGTTCAGTGTGTTGGTATCATATTGGCCATTGAACTAAATCATTGACTTTGTTTGTATGCCATTGACATACTGTTCTTGTCCATGTTATGGTTTGACCTTTTGAATCCCATTGAGCAACAAAATGCTGACTAATAAAAGATCTTGGTCAACACAAATACAAAGATGTTATCTTGTCTCATGGCACAGTGTTACGCACTGAGCTTTCACTTTGCTGTTTTATTTTTGTTTTCCAACTGTTCTTTCAAAATGTATCTCAATGTAAATTAAGCTCTGTTCCAAAACTTGGTGAGTTGCTTACATAGGCAGCATTTTAAGGCATCATAGGGCAGCACACTCTCAACACGAACACTGTTCTCAAAGGTAGGAAGGATCCAAGAAGGAGGAGAATGTAGATTATAAATATACTTATAATGCATTCAATACTGAAAATAATTTATAAAAATAGTTATATCTCAATCTCAGTTCAAATTGTACACAATTTGTGTGTCTATTGAAATCAACTGTGTGCACCTCGTGTGAGTAGCACTATTTAGATGTGTTCAAATGACGCACAATACACTCTTCACTTACACTATACACTATCCACTCGGCCATCTGGAGTGTACATTTTGTGTAGTATCATCTCTAATGGAACACTAACTTTTATAACTACACAAAAGTATTTGCATTTTTTTTAGCTGATGGAATTGCTGTTTCAAATGCATGGGATGCTAGCTTTAGCATGTAAGCCAACCTCAGTCGAACACTTATATTCTCAAATAATGTATGTATTCACGCAGCGTTGGGTCATGGTACAGCATTAAACTCCCATTTGCAAGGTGCTGTATTCACAGAGGTTTTGCTCGTTGCCGCATTCACCATTAATTACAATTATTTCGTCAGGTTAGCATCGCGGCTGAGAGCACAAAGTGTCCAACATCCCAAACCCCCATCATTTCGGTTGAACAAGTAGCGTACCTTACTCGGGTACTCATAGTTGGCTACTCTTCTTTTTGTTGCATTTTCAATGTAAACACACTACTCACAATACTTACGCTACAAAATGGCGTAGAATAGTGCAGAAGTGTACAATTTGGGACACAGCTTTTGTTTGATGGAGGAAGTTTCCTCCTATGTAGAGTATTCCAAATCAGGCACTTATATTTTAGAAGACATTTGCCTATGTAGGCATTAGACTGTAGGCAGCTCAGTAGGTTTAATGTTAAGTAAATACTCACAATACAATAACTTTATTGTAATATTGATATACCTCCCTAAAGATACATTAGTTAATTATGATAGGTCCATCAAGGTGTCTGAGAATCAGGAGGTGGTGCCTTTCTCACACTTTGCGTGTAGGGGTGGGGGCGCAGGCACACAAGACAACTTTGGCTGAGTGGCGCAACTGCAAGTAAGGACAAGATGATAACAGCAACCAACAGAATACCACACTTTTCAACCACCTGAACCAGTACCGACATAATGACATCAGAACATGGAGGATCTAGTCGCAAAAGCATGAATTTGTACGAGCTTGCAGAAACTTGTTGAATGAAAAGATAATTGGCTGTACACCCCCATTCCTCAATCATCATTCCACATAAGCTAACTTTTCAAACACAAAGCAAACTGCCCTCAAGTTATTATGCAGTGGCACATCTGTTGGATGGTATCTCCGGTTATCTCTCTCTTAATATTATTAAAATAGTAGATAACACTACAATAAGGTTGTATTTGTTAATGCATTGTATTCGTTAAGCTATCATGAACCAACAATGAACAATACTTTTACAGCATTTATTAATCTTGGTTAATGTTAATTTTAACATACACTACTACATTTTTAAAATTAAAAGTTTTACATGTTAACATTAGTTAATGCACTATCAATATATATTTTTTAATTAACATTAACCAAGATAAATAAATGCCATTAAAATTTGTGTTCATTGTTAGTTTATGATACCTAATGGATTCACTATTGTTAACAAATAGAGCCTTGTTGTAAAGTGTTACAGTGTTACTGTTACTGATTAAGGGCATTTATTGAATATCCATGCAATCTTGTGTAACAGTATGGGTAAATCTAATAAGTAAGCAAACAGTTTTCTGACATTGATTTCTGACACATCAAGTCAGATGAAGTCATAGGTTCTTTGACACTGAGCTAAGAACAGTAAGGAACTCCAGTAAAAGCTGCACAATCCTTTGTTAGAATGAAACGGGACATTCCAGACCTCTGTATTTTCATTAGCCTGCTAGCTACCAACATGGTGCTACTGTTAGAATGTATGAAGGATCGGCATGTGGGTCAGTTGTATATTTTTAGTTCTAATGACATGTACCAAAAATTTTAACATAACTGGTTGTTGCTTACTCAATCAGAAAGAATGGGACCAGTCAGACATTTTTCAAAAGGGCTTTGCATACTTTTCATTGTTAAAATGATGGAAAAATGTACACTGAAGTGGGTTATTGGAAAGTACCAATATACCAAAAAAATAATAAATAAATAAATTGCAAAGAGATGAAATCAGTGTTCCTTCAACATTAAAGGGAAAAATAAGTTATTTGTTATTTTTATTTTCTAAAATAACTAACATCTAATGGAGTTTTTCATTTCTTGCTACAGTAGCCTTTGGCTTGCTCACTGTAGGCCTAAAGGAACAATTTTAAGGCATAACTTTCAATCACGTTTTTCAATAAAACTGCTCAATGAGGAATTTAAGACATTTAAAACATTAGACATTGCAGCATGATTTTCTGTAAAGCTGCTTTTAAACCATGTGTGTTGTGAAAATCACTATACAAATAATAATAAAAAGCAAATCCAAAGCAAATTAAAGTGCATTCATTTTATATATTTAGGCAGTACTGTATAAGTTTTCCATGGGAATCAAACCCATGACCTTGGTGTTGCGACCACTATGCTTTACCAGTTTTAGCTACAGAGCACTTAAATTCATGGCAGATTCATTAGCTATTGTAACTTTCAATTCTTGATGTTATTTGCTACAGTATATGGATGCCATATAAGACTGGGAGCACAGCATTATCCACAAAGTGACTAATTTTTATTTTAACCAAGCTACTGTTTATGGCTCTTCAAGTGATTATAAAGTGAATCCAGACCATATGTCACTGATAATGGAAGACCGATGATTACAAACGTCACCTGAGGAAGGCTGCACGAGACTTGAGGTTTGTTAACAAAGCAAACACTCACCTGACCGGTTTTACAAGCTTAAAAGCAAGAGCCGGTTTGACTGGAAGAGCATCCACTCCATCTGTCCAGCCTGTCAAATCAGCTCACTGCTGATGATGTAATGTGAGCAGAGTGATGGGTTAACACATCACATCCGCTTCCATGGACTTAAGACAATGATATCTATAGATGATTAATGGCTCATGCGTAAACGTTAATCTTAGTTTAATCCTTGAGGAAACTTACTGCAATTGTCAGAATTTTGTCAAGACTTTAGCTGAAATCTACAAAGTTTTGAGCAGCTTATAATGGCAGTGGCTTTAAAAAAGTGTTTGGACACCTAGCCCACACTTGGAAATATATTAATGTCTTTGCATTATTTGGCAAAATATAAAACCAAGTGGCATTTATTTTAAAGAAATATAGTTAAACACTTTTAAAATAAAAATATTTTGTTTGTTTGGTTTCAAATTATTTAACAAAAACTATTTGGACACTTTCTGGTTAGTGATTCATGTCCATATTTAATGTAACAAACTACATCTGTGGTTACTTTGCTAGGACACCTGTGTAAACTTGAAGGGAACTGACTCATACGGCCACTACAATTACACTGAGAGCAGTTGGTTAAAAGTCATTGAAACAATGACTCAGAAAAGTTAAGTTAGCTTTGAGAGAAGGTCTAGCATCATAAGTTTGCAGATGCCACTTGGTTTGACATTTGAAATGCAATGACATTCATACATTTTTAAGTGTCCAAATACATTTTGGGGCAACTGTATAAAAGTGGCTTTCAAAAAACTAGGTACTGTAAATGTCATACTGTGGGATTTTTATATTTTTGCTAGTGATTTGCATTTCATGTTTGACGTTGCCGATTTTTCACACCTGAAGGTCCCCTTGAGGATCAATATATTTATCCATTTATCTAGAATCATCACTATATTGAAGCATGAAGCAGACAGTATACTTAAAAACAGACTTTGAGTGTGTCTTAGCCGATTGTATGTTTCCCTATTAAATTTGGCCTAATAATACTTTCCAGACAGTTTATTTACAGTACTCACTCATACTAGGTGTGGATTTGAAAGAAAATTATGTCAATACAATATGTTATTCCTATTTGATTAGAATGAGTTGTCAGTGTTATCTATCTGCCTGATTGCTATCTGACCTAATATCACAATTTTACAAAAATAGTTGGCCATTCCTTCTGCCCTGTGCCAGGACACTTGCCAGTAGCAGCTTGGGAAATTAAATTAAGATGATGGGTGAATGTTCATATAGAGGCAGATGGAAACCACACTGTTTCTAAGTCTAAAAACCCAACAACCCCAGAGGGTGGGGAGAAAGAGAGAGCTTGTGTACCTGACTGTGCAGAGCTTAAAAAAACAGACATTGTTTTATAATAGGCTCCAGATGACATGCTAGAAACTTTAACAAATCAGTTGGTAAATTGGTGGGACACATTCCCTTGGGTAAGTTTATGTGACAAAGGATGCATAGCCACAACACCTGTTCCATGTTTCTGCACATTTATCGAGAGACGCCAGGAGATTTGTTAGCTAGTGAGTTTAGAGCCAAAATTGAAAGAAAACTTGAGGCTGGAGGGTCGGCGCTAAAGGCTTTCTGGATTAAGTTCCAGTAACAGTTTTGTTATTCAGAGAGGTATGGGGGATGGACAGCATCCGAAAAGCACAGCAGTGAGTCTTTAAAAGATTGTTTCCAACAGCTCAGCAGCTGGATAATTTTTTTTTTTTAGAAAGGACACTCAAAGGAATAGTTCACCCAAAACTGAAAATTTGCTAATAATTTACTCACCCTTAGGCCAAGATGTATATGACTTTCTTTCTTCATCAGAACAGGATTTAAGATTTTTAGGAAAGTATCCCAGGTTTTTAGTTTCATCCAATGCAAGTGAATGGACACCAATTTTTGACGGTCCAAAAAGCATATTTAGGCAGCTAAAGACTTGAAGGAATCATTGGAACTGGTTAACATCTCTGTTCATGAGTCTACTATACAGAAAACATTAAACATCCATGGTGTCCATGGCAGGACACCACGAAGAAAGACGCTGCTTTCCACCAAAAACATTGCTGGATGCCTGAAATTTGCTAAAGACCACCTTGACACTCCACAACGCAACTGTAAAAATGTTTTTGGACTGATGAAACTAAGGTTGAATTGTTTGGGAAGAACACGCAGCACTATGTGTGGTGTAAAAAGTGCACCGCATACCAACATGAAAACATCATCCCAGTGGTTAAGTATGGTGGAGGGAGCGTCATGATTTGGGCTGCTTTGCTGCTTCGGGGCCTGGACTGCTTGCCATCATCGGGGGAAAAATGAATTCCCAAGTTTATCAAGATATCCAACAGGATAATGTCAGAGTGGCTGTCCGCCAGCAGAAGCTCAGTAGAAGTTGGGTGATGCAACAGGACAATGACCCTAAACAATGAAATAAATCCACAACAGAATGGCTTCAAAAAAGGTAAATCCACCTTTTGGAGTGGCCCATTCAGAGCCCAGACCTTAACCCAATTGAGATGCTGTGGAATGACTTCAAGAGAGCCATCACACCACACATCCTAAGAATAAGGCTGAGCTCAAGCAGTTCTGTAAGGTAGAATGGTCAAAAATTCCCTTCTGGACATTTTGCAGCTCTAATCCGCAGCTACCGGAAACGCATGGTTGAGGTTATTGCTGCAAAAGGAGGATCGACCAGTCATTAAATACAATGGTTCACTTACTTTTTCCAGAGCACTGTGAATGTTTAACAGAATGTGTTCAATGAAGACATGAAAGATTATAATTTGTTTGTGTGTTGTTAGCTTAAGCACATTATGTTTGTCTATACTTGTGACATTGATGAAAATATGCACCAGTTAATGCAGAAAACCAGCTAATTCCAAAGGGTTCACATACTTTTTCTTGCTACTGTATCTATCTATGCTGCAATGCAATTTAAGGAGGGTTTATGTTGCTTTCCGGTAAGTTTAACTAAGTTTGTCCTGCACTCGAGTTAGCAATTGCATGCAAAAGATGACGACTAATGACAACAAGATTGCAGCTGGAGAAGTGAGTAGCTCTAGGAGTCCATATTCTTTCACCAGGGTGTTTTTGTGTTGCCTCATGGCCTGTGAATGTTACACCTTAGCACACATTAAATACCCATGGGGAAGCAAAGTAGTGCTGTGAGAAAAGGCAGGGGAAACTCCCATCACAGTGGGGATCTAGCACCATTCCCACACAACTGTGTTTCCCTCCAAAAACAGCCCATCCTTTAGGCAATCAGATGTAGCCGTTAAATTTGGGGTGTGAGTGAGGGGGCTTTGTTTAAATTTTTACTTAAACTAATGTACATTAAAACTGACTCAACAACCTGAGGAGTGACAATGATACAAATATTATGCTTCTAAAAGCCAAAACCACAAGACACTCAAGAAAGCTTCCTCCCGCTTATGATGAAAATGCTATGTTACAACATTTATCATTTTAAAGCATTTAAGTTTGTGTTCCAAGGACAAAAAACACTGCAAGCATAAAAACTCACGTGCCTCCAGTGTTTATTTATACAGAAAGACATAAACAGTGTTTTTCGCCATTTAATTGTGTCAGAAAGACGAAGTATAAACACATCAATCCAAGCAGTACACCCATCTTATTGTTATAGTCAAGTAGTGAGTTTAATTCATTGGATGAGTGCTGATGGTGAAAAGCATGTTTATGTATTCTTCTGAGTGTCTGGAGGTTGTAGGACAGTCACTCCCACACTGACACCCCCCGAGCTGAGTTCCTGGGTGGTTCACACCTCCAGGAGGGATGATTATCCTGTCAGGAGCATCTTTACAGCAATCTAACAGAATAATTTCAGACCCTTCAGTCGTTTTCACAGCCTCCACGGGAATGGTCATAGCAAATGGTCAGAGGGAGTGGAGCAAAGCTACATGGGAAACAAAATTTGAATAACAACAAGGCCTCTGAACTCTAACCTCTTGTATCTATTTGTGCCCATGCGTTAAGCATAAGTCAGTGAAGTGGTTCTCAACTGGTTTTACTTCAGCACCCAGATTTTAAATTGGACATCAAGTGTCCACAACAATGTACCAAAATTGTTTATCATACAAAAGAAATAAAAAATTCCCCTATAGGTGCTGTAAGCGATTTTTACATGGAAAGGTATGCAAAAAATTTTCCTACTCCCTGAAAGAAATTAATTAAATAAGTGTCCCGAGATATCTCACCGGTCTCTGTGACAGTTCTTGACTCTGTAAACGGTAAACAAAAATGTGTCCATGGTCCACGGACACTTTTCACCTGTCAATCATTTTGCACGTTTTCATAGTAGGCTACTGTAGTTGCAGTGAATTATTGAGGCATAATGCATTTTTATGCCATGTTGTTCATAACAGTTATCAGTTGAGGGCGATGTTTTGCAGCTGTTGTTTTTAACAACCAAAGCTCATTCTAGTACCTTTGGAGTGCCTGGTTTTGGAAAGAGGGGGCATGGCTAATCCAATGGCTCAGTCTCATGGAAGTAGAATGTCTGAGATCAGTTACAGCACCTTTAAAATCAAACATTGACATTTATTTATATTAATAATGTGAATATAATGTAAAAACAAACAAAAAACATTAAAAAGATAATTACAGAAGACAACAATTTAATGAACAAAACACATTTTGGTCATCCCATGTTTATCCTCATTGCAAGTGAACCCATTGTTATTATGCAGTTGGTTGCATTTATTTTACCTCACCTTGTGTAGTTTTGTTCATGGTTTTTGAGGATGAGGGCATGTCACTCAGAATTCCCATGTTGGCTAGATTCTATAAAGCAATAAATGAGTTTGCTTTAAAAATCTGTTGAGTTTGATAGGAGACAGCCTTTGGCATCAAGAATAAAAGATATGGGAAGTGTTTACTCTGCCCTTTTAAAAGTTGATAAGCCTATTTAATTTGCTATTGTAACTATCCACAATTTGATTAGTTATATTTTATTGTTTGTATAAAGCATTGTTTTTTCCCTGCTGTCCACAACCCTATCAGAACAGACCTGTGACCCATTTTTGGGTCACAACCCACAAGTTGAGAATCAGTGAGTGAGAGGTACATCTGTGTTGGTTCTAAATCATTGTTGATAATTGCTTTCAGAAGTGAAGGCGAGCGAGGATTTCACTGTGTGTAAACACAAAGCAACATGAGCACAAATCAACATGGGCGGTTTCTCTTTCCTTTTTCTAAACTGGTAAACTTGAATGACAACTCTAACCCTCGTGTATGCAACAGTCGGCAAGTTCCTATAAGGAACTAGTAGACCATTTAAATAAAACAGTGGTGTTTTGGAAAACAATACCTAAGAACTTGTAAAGGTTGATGGCATCATAAGTAAAGACAAATACAGGAAGAGAAAGACTAGTTTTAATTTTCACGAGTTTGAGGAAGGAAGAATTAGAATCCTAATTATCCATGTAATAGAATTTCACAACAGCTGCTCTCCAGAAATAATATAAAACTGATATTGTGAAGAAGCTTCATCTGCCTGACCTCCACAATGCATTTACTCTGTACAGACAACCACAAAGTTTACATTTGCATGTCATAAATCTTAATAATAATTATTATTCGAAAAATAAATGTGCAAGAACACCAGCTAATCTAACCCAAAATAACAATTCAAATAACATTTCTTCAGCCAAACAGTTTAGAAGCTTTTTGGGGGAATGTGGGCATTCCGAATTCTGCAATAAGATTTCAGATAAACTCACACCACCCAGTTACAGTTAGATGAGCCTGTATGCCAACTCTCAGACATTAACTGCTTTAGATGAAAACACTTCCTGACAAAAGCAGAAACATAATTAAATGCTGACCCACCAAAAAGCAAATGAGATGGATTAGCCTAATCCCTCAAGTGACCCACAACAATGGTGACCAAATGACATCTTTCAAAGCTGAAGAATACAGTTTCTATACTGTTTTATTTTCTTTTACCAAGTAAATGTCACACAATATGAGTAGTTGTTATTGTGATTTTATTCATAACAGTTTTATGTTCCTCCATTTGCACTTTGAATACTCACTATAAAGATTCTTGAACATAAAAAAGTATTAAAATTACTTATTAAAATGTCAAATGGTTAAATAAGCACCAAATTAGAAATTATACCATCATTAATAATTGTAATAAACTAATTCCCCAACGTTTTTGTTCCAGTTCCATAAATTGGCACACATGTCCCTCTAGTGGTTATTTAAGGTCCAGGATGAAAAACAAATAAACCAGTGGTAGCTGATTTTTAAAATCAGAGTATATAGATTGTGACATATTAATATATAAAAATATTCACATTTACTTAAGCTTGTAAATAACAAGTAGGAGTGTATTAAAGGGATAGTTCACCCAAAAATGAAAATTCTCTCATCATTTACTCACCCTCATGCCATCCCAGATGTACAGGTGCATCTCAATAAATTAGTATGTCGTGGAAAAGTTCATTTATTTCAGTAATTCAACTCAAATTGTGAAACTCGTGTATTAAATAAATTCAGTGCACACAGACTGAAGTAGTTTAAGTCTTTGGTTCTTTTAATTGTGATGATTTTGGCTCACATTTAACAAAAACCCACCAATTCGCTATCTCAAAAAATTAGAATACATCATAAGACCAATAAAAAAAAACATTTTTAGTGAATTGTTGGCCTTCTGGAAAGTATGTTCATTTACTGTATATGTACTCAATACTTGGTAGGGGCTCCTTTTGCTTTAATTACTGCCTCAATTCGGCGTGGCATGGAGGTGATCAGTTTGTGGCACTGCTGAGGTGCTATGGAAGCCCAGGTTTCTTTGACAGTGGCCTTCAGCTCATCTGCATTTTTTGGTCTCTTGTTTCTCATTTTCCTCTTGACAATACCCCATAGATTCTCTATGGGGTTCAGGTCTGGTGAGTTTGCTGGCCAGTCAAGCACACCAACACCATGGTCATTTAACCAACTTTTGGTGCTTTTGGCAGTGTGGGCAGGTGCCAAATCCTGCTGGAAAATGAAATCAGCATCTTTAAAAAGCTGGTCAGCAGAAGGAAGCATGAAGTGCTCCAAAATTTCTTGGTAAACGGGTGCAGTGACTTTGGTTTTCAAAAAACACAATGGACCAACACCAGCAGATGACATTGCACCCCAAATCATCACAGACTGTGGAAACTTAACACTGGACTTCAAGCAACTTGGGCTATGAGCTTCTCCACCCTTCCTCCAGACTCTAGGACCTTGGTTTCCAAATGAAATACAAAACTTGCTCTCATCTGAAAAGAGGACTTTGGACCACTGGGCAACAGTCCAGTTCTTCTTCTCCTTAGCCCAGGTAAGACGCCTCTGACGTTGTCTGTGGTTCAGGAGTGGCTTAACAAGAGGAATACGACAACTGTAGCCAAATTCCTTGACACGTCTGTGTGTGGTGGCTCTTGATGCCTTGACCCCAGCCTCAGTCCATTCCTTGTGAAGTTCACCCAAATTCTTGAATCGATTTTGCTTGACAATCATAAGGCTGCGGTTCTCTTGGTTGGTTGTGCATCTTTTTCTTCCACACTTTTTCCTTCCACTCAACTTTCTGTTAACATGCTTGGATACAGCACTCTGTGAACAGCCAGCTTCTTTGGCAATGAATGTTTGTGGCTTACCCTCCTTGTGAAGGGTGTCAATGATTGTCTTCTGGACAACTGTCA
This sequence comes from Myxocyprinus asiaticus, assembly GCF_019703515.2. Classification (NCBI taxonomy): domain Eukaryota; kingdom Metazoa; phylum Chordata; class Actinopteri; order Cypriniformes; family Catostomidae; genus Myxocyprinus; species Myxocyprinus asiaticus. The sequence continues at coordinate 28,361,180 of NC_059362.1, forward strand.
GATCAGCAGTCTTCCCCATGATTGTGTAGCCTAGTGAACCAAACTGAGAGACCATTTTGAAGGCTCAGGAAACCTTTGCAGGTGTTTTGGGTTGATTAGCTGATTGGCATGTCACCATATTCTAATTTTTGGAGATAGTGAATTGGTGGGTTTTTGTTAAATGTGAGCCAAAATCATCACAATTAAAAGAACCAAAGACTTAAACTACTTCAGTCTGTGTGCATTGAATTTATTTAATACACAAGTTTCACAATTTGAGTTGAATTACTGAAATAAATGAACTTTTCCATGACATTCTAATTTATTGAGATGCACCTGTATATGATTTTCTGTCTTCTGCTGAACACACAGAATTTTAGAAAAATAGTTCAGATCTGTAGGTACATAAAAAGTGAATGGCGACCAGAGCTTTGAAGCTTCAAAAATCACAAAGGCAGCATAAAAGTAATCCAAGTGGCTCCAGTGGTTCAATTTATATCATCAGAAGCAAAATGATAGGTGTGGGTGAGAAACAGATCAATATTTAAGTCCTTTTTTACTATAAATTCTCCTCCCTGTCCAGTAGGTGGTGATATGCACGAAGAATGTGAATCACCAAAAACAAGAGAAGAAGAATGTGGAAGAGAAAGTGAAGATTTATATTAAAAAAAAGGACTTAACTATTGATCCGTTTCTCACCCACACCATCATATCACTTCTGAAGATACAGATTTAACCACTGGAGTCATCGTATGGGTTACTTTTATGCTGTCTACATGTCCTTTTGGAGCTTCAAAATGTTGATACCCATTCACTTGCATTGTATGGACCTACAGAGCTGAAAGATTCTTCTTAAAATCTTTGTTTGTGTTTAGCAGAAGAAAGAAAGTCATACACATCTGGGATGGCATTAGGGTGAGTAAATGATGAGAGAATTTTCATTTTTGGGTGAACTATTCCTTTAATGTTTATGGTTTAAAATTGGAATTGGGGGAGGGGGGAGAGACAATAAGAGCACAAGGAATACTAAATAACTGATCAATAAACAATGTTTTTAAATAAGGAAGGGTCTACTGTAGCAGCTTATTTTGTGGGCACAAAATGTACCTAACAAACTCTTAAATTTGCAGTGTAGATGGCAATACAAAACTCACAACAATATGCTTGTTGTTTATTTGGAAGGTTTCCTCAAAATCTGTATGCTGTTTCAAAGGAACACTCTGTAGGTTAAAAGAAAAATAGAGCCATAAATCACAAAATTGTGTAATAAATATATATATATATATTAGTATTTGGAATAACGTTATGTTTTACCTCTGTGTCATCTGGTCTGTGCAAGAATCTCTTGACAACTTCTGTACACTTGAATTAGACAATTCAGCCGAGGCTTTGAACTCTGCCGGAAAAATGCAAGATGTTAATTTAAAGAGATGTGTGGCTGACATGCCACAGATTCCAAAAGTCTTGCGTTTTCTTGTTGTCGAAATGGAACAACAGCAATCAGGTGAAATCAGACACATGCCTACCTGGAAAAGAGGCACAATGCTGGTCACAGTGTCAGGCTCTGCTGGGTCCTTAATCAGAATGCAGAGATAGTATACGATGCTGTGCTGAGATTCAAAAATAGAAGAGGGTGATCAGCAGACTGTGAACATTTTCTTATTTCTAGATCACAATATCGAACATCATTCATTAGAATCAAGAACTGTGACAGCAAACTGTTCCGATGTTTACCATATAAACAGCCTCGTTTATGACGATGTCTTTTAGCTTGCTAATTTCAATAAAAGTCGTGCTTTCTCGTCCAGATGCGTAAGATGAAGACAGCTGGACACCAAGAGAGCCGACGATGAGAAGAGTCTCGTGGTCCACCTTCACGAAGTGAATGTGATACATCATCCCAAATAGCGTGACAATGATGGCACTCGACAGGACAGCCGTGTTCTATACATTCATACATTGAATTAGATATTAACAGTGTGATAACCTCATATCAGTATTAGATCAAACAATTGAAAACATATCCTTACCTCCGTGAAGAAAAATATAGCGTAAGCAAATAACCATGTAACGCAGGTGTACACCATAACCTTGCGTAAAGACATCTTCGGGGAATTAACAGTGAATTCTCTGCAGAAAGCAGAGTGATTTTGGCAATCTAAAGAAATCGAGTTCCCATTTATGTCTGTGAACTCTTCCTCGGCCATGTTGTTGATCACTGTGCCAGCTATTTCGTCATCAAAACAATGATGTCACTACAGTAAGGACTTCAAATGCGCTTAATATCTGTGTTTGTATGATCGTGGAGCAAATGAATCGAATTTTGCGTTTCGAAGTGGTAAAATATGACTGATGTATAATTATCAAGTGACATTCATGGCAGTGACCTCGGTTGCTTAAATAGAAATAGAAAGCTGTAGAATGGCAGTTAGGTTGAAACAGGGTTGTCTGCTGCAACGGCCTGGATGATGTTTTTTAAATTGGTCTGTTACGATGACGCCATGTATTTTTATTTGATTTCTATATATATTATATTATTAACTGTACGCTATATTTAACTTTTTAGTTGAATACGAATTAATTTAGACCACTTCTGAAGCGAAAGCAAATTAACGCGTAGTCACGCGGTACATGTTACCTTTCTCTGCGTTGGCAGCGATGGACCAATCACGATGATAAGATGACTCATCAGTGATGATATGCTAGAACATTTTATTTAATCATTTTCTAGCTTTTGCAGAGATGGGAGTCCATTTGCATCTCAGATACCAATCTTTAGAAACGAATACATTTGTAAAAAGCTAATTGTTCGTGTACATATATCCCCAGAAAGACAAAAAACTTATCGAAATTTGAATGCTGCCCAATGGAGGATTCGACTCGTCCGGCCGGTCAACGCCCTCTGGAGAAAGAAAGCGTTATTTTTTTTATGGGCCACAGTTATCAGCCGACAGCATTTGCCAGAACCCTTCTACTTAGTTAGCCTACAAGCTCATCATAAAATAGCACAAGGCATTCTATTGGCGGTACACTGGCGAGGAGACAAGAGGCCGTTTTTTGAATAGATATCTATAGAGGAGATGCGTCAGTATGCTGAATAAACTGCTTTTGTGAGGAAACAGCTCATCACTTAATGAATTGACCGCCTGTCCGCTAATATTAAACATGTTTTAAACTAAAAAATATATATATATTTTGGAATGAACTATGTGTGGTACGATAAAATTGCTGTTTTATAAGAAAAACGCGTACAATTTTGCGACAGGAATGTGTTAGTTTACGGCTCTCCCAATACATTTGTATGGAATCCGCAAACGGTGACTTTTACTGTCGTAACACGCTGGTTGAAAGGTACAATTCTCTATGGTAAAAACGCGGAAGTTGTTATCTAAGTAAATAAAAGGCATTTGCGGACCTTCAAAAAATACAAGGTTGCATTGTGGGGAAATGTACACTTCCATTGAACCCACACTGCAAATTTGAAAAAGTATGTGACACACAAGTTTGTGAACTCAGTAAGAAGACTATCAAGATTCGGAAGACTAGTGCTCTTTGCTGGCAAGTCTGTCATAAATAGAGAGACATATGTCACTTAAAATAGAAAATTGTTTTGTTTGAGAGCCTTGTAGGTAATGGACTACATTTCCCAACTGGCTTTGACATTGGTGACCTCTGGCCGCCGCACAGTGAAAACAAGCCGATCAGCTGATCTGATCTGGCAACAACATTCACCAAAATCTACCGGGAGGAGAATCATTTTACAAGCTGGTGGGGAAAAACAGTGATTTAACCACTTTAATTATATCAACCGGCTTTTTAAAATGTGTTTATCAGAGAGTTGTTGTTGTGTGTGATGTTTCAAGGAATTCAGCAGCTGGTTTGATGACAATTGCGGTGTGATTCTTGCTCAAAATCAGTTTGTTTTGCTGTTTTGTTCGGTCAGTGTGTTGTTGTGGGATGAACATACATAAAGGACAGTCTGTACAATCCTAGACAATTAGTGATTCAGCTACAGAAGTCCTATTTCGAAACCAGTATCTGTAGTCTTTGAAATTCGAAGAGATTTTGAAGACACGTATGTTCATCTTAGTTAGCTTGAGTAACAAAAGCCCAGGACTGAAGCTGTTTTCTTAGTGTTTTTTGTTCTTTTGTTCTTTTTTTGTTGCATGCCAATAATCAGATTTCGGTGGTTATTGCTTGTAGTTTGTACGTTGTTAGACTGCTTGATCACTTTTGAATCAGCCAGTAAGCTTGAAAAGTCTGACCTAGTGCCAGTGTTATACCGATGTCAACTGATCTATTTATAGTTCATATTGAATATTTGATTTAAAGCCAGTGTCTTAATTTGACACGACAGTTTGAATTCCAATGAAATTCTAGGCAAACGAGTAAGATCCTCAATGCAATAATCAGATATGATTGTCTTTACTCGTTTCTTTTGTTGATTGTACATTTGGGTTGGCCTCTGCTGTAGTTGGTTCAACTTTCTGTAGACGATCTATCGCATCCTAACCAGTTAATACTGACTTGGTTAAGTGATCATACTGACAGGCTTTAGTCCTTTCAGTTCTATTGCTCCCGTTCGGTTTGCCACCTCGCTGTTGTATTAACACGTGTAATGAGCGGTCAAGGATCGTCGGTGGAGAAGGGGATGAACGGCGTCCTGGTTTGTCAGGAGAGTTACGCCTGCGGTGGTTCCGACAAGGCCGCCTTCGAGTGCGACGAATGTGGCAGCCTGCAGTGCACCCGCTGCGAGCTGGAGCTCCACCGTCAGGACCGCATGAGAAACCACGACAGGATCCGAATCGCACCCGGCCACGTACCGTACTGCGATTCGTGCAAAGGGGACGGTGTGGTTCCAGGAAACGGGGGTCGGCTCAGAGCGGTGGTCCGGTGTCAGGGATGTAAAACCAATCTGTGTTTGGACTGTCAAAAAAGAACTCACAGTGGGGTCAGTAAAAAGAAGCATCCACTCACTGCTTACCCTCCATCTAAACCTGCGGAGAATAACTCCAGCACTGGAGACGAGCAGCTGGATGCATTGAAAGCTAAAGTAGAGAAAGTCTGCAGCTTTCTTCTAGTGGATGAGAAGGAAGACATGCAGGTATGTTAAGTTTTGTACATGAATTTGCAATGGTTTACTTTTTTTAAAGCTTCTGATATGACAAACTAATATAGACCTCATTTAGAATAGCGCCATTTTTAAAGGCATTCTAAGTAATTTTTTGTTTATGTTGTGCTGGTCAATATGGCAGTCATCTTGAACTTACACTGACACCTAGTGGCTTGGATGCAGCATCAGGCAAACACAATAGGTTTAAGTTAAAACTGAAGTATGTCATTTCTGCACCACCAAACGGAATTGCAAAAATAAACATTGTTTTCATACAGCTTTCTGAATACGTTTTTGGGGAGTGTCTAAACGGGTCGCTCAAAACAAACAGAGCAATTTTTATAGCACAACAAAAACACTGTTTACAGTTTTCGAGAAAATTAACCTATGAATGGCTTACTTATAGTTGTCTTTGCATGTTAAGCTGGGATAAGAGAAAGTATTTTAAAATAAAAGTTACATAATTCAGCTTTAATGATACCATTATAGAATTTCACTCTTCACAGTCAGCCATGATTAAATTAATCCATGAGTGAAATTGTCCAATAACAGGGCTGTTACTTAAAGGGTCATGAAACCCCAAACACATTTTTGAGATGTTAACTGATATATACAGGTTGCACATAATTGAAAACAAATATAGCACTCATTATGTTTATTAAGGGTAAAGTGGTAATTATTTAGTTACTTGAAGTAACGTCATAAAATATGAGGTATATACGTAAACTCTGTTTTGTGCTTGGAAGTACACTAAAAACACTAATACGTCAGTCAATTCTGAAGGTTTCTCCACATTATTCACAAGTAGGAATGCTTCCATCCAATTACTGCGCTGCCTCATGCATGAGCTCGCATAACAGCGAAGAATTCAAAATCTCACGTGGACGTGTCAGTGGATCCTGGCTGGCGCAAGTTCAACAGCACTCACAGAACAGATATGAGAAAGGTTCCGTGGTGAGATTAAATTACAGCGGAAAATTCAAAATCACGCACGGACATGACCGTGGTGTCTGGCCCAGATATGAGAGCAGACTTTTACACAGAACACATTTGAGATCAGAATCACTCATCAGAATAGACTGTAGTCGATAACTGGTCAACTCTCTTTTTGGTTTCCTTTACATTGTGTGAAATACCTGCTTTCACTTCATTCTCAAAAGTTTTAAAAATATCAGAATCTTTGATTTGCAAACTGTTCCATCATCTTCACTCTTCACCTGTTCATACTTTTGTCCCTTGATTGATATACAGAAAAATGCCCCAAAACTCTTTTGTTTCCTCTCACATTTTGATGTTCAGCCATCTCTATCTTGAGTGAGAGTGACTTGTTGTGCTTGACCCCCTCCCATCCTCCCTCTCTTTCCACCCTCTAACCGTTTTTTTTTTTTTTTAACATATTTTCACACCCCTTTCATTATCCTTTTTTAAGTCTAAGGTGTGAACGACTGGTGCTGAACTAGGGGGGTTTCATGACACTTCAAACCCAAAGTTTACTTCAGTTTTGACGCAAACGCTTGGCATATGCATACAGTTGAATGCCCAGGCTTTAAAAGTATACTTAATTTGACTGAGTGCGCATACACAGGTGGTTGGCACATGCACATTACGACTCCTATGAGATACAGGACTATTTGTCTTCTTGAGTTTAAACCCATAAAAATGTCTTAATATCCCTTCATACTCGAGTTATACAAATGAACATGTTGTTTATCAGCGATTACATCATCTTCTAGTGCTACTTTGTGACAGCTAAAGCTCAGTGTTGCCACCTTGTGGACCCTCTTATTAGTTCAAATAGAGTATGAGTAGTGCGGTTCGAAAAATCAAGCCATGTGCATTCAGTGCCCAAGCGCTCTGCTGTAGGGCTGGGTGATTTATGGAATATTCATGATAAAATCATGATGAGTAATTTTTGAATATGAGTTCACCTTAAATAAGGATAGACTTGCAGTCTCTTTAATGGGTTGTACTGTTGTTTAAGTTGGCGTTGGTTGTTCAGCTGATGAAACATTGAAAAACATATTTTAAAATAATAATAGAAATCCAGAAAACACAAGTTGTGAGAGTTGGATGTTATCCAAGATCTTTACACAGCTTAAAACTGACTGTACTTCACAGTCTTGTTTTCATTACCATCAAAAATTAAATATGACGCTACTCTGAATGATTTTCTCAACCTGATTAGGTGAACAATGAGGAGGAATTTGTGAGGAAATTAGGATGCAATCCGGACGAGCTTTTGAAGGTGGTGTCCATTTTCGGCAACACTGGAGAGGGCAAATCCCACACTCTCAATCACACCTTCTTCTTGGGTCGTGAAGTATTCAAGACATCCCCAACCCAGGAATCCTGCACTGTTGGGGTATGGGCAGCACTGGACCCTGTTCATAAGGTGGTGGTTATTGACACAGAGGGACTCTTGGGGGCAGGAACTCACCAGGGACAGCGAACCCGCCTTCTCTTGAAGGTGCTTGCCGTGTCCGATTTGGTCATCTATCGAACACATGCTGACCGGCTACATGATGATCTTTTTAAGTTTTTAGGTGATGCATCAGATGCATATTTAAAGCATTTTACCAAGGAGCTAAAAGCCACCACTGCCCGCTGTGGTTTGGATGTGCCCCTTTCGACTCTGGGTCCTGCTGTTATAATCTTCCATGAGACAGTCCACACCAAGTTATTAGGGTCAGGTAAGTGTAAGGAGTATTTTCCTCTCTGCTGCCCTATTCATGCAACAGTTATTAGTGAATGCATTGTTATAACACTGTTATAACATCACAATAACACTGTAGTAGACCAGGTAAACTGTGTAATTAATCCTTAAAACCTGAAGGCATCTTTTTTGCTCTCTCTCTCTCTCTCACTCCCTCTTTCTCTCTTTCTTTTTCCGCACTGTAGATAAACCATCAGAATCAGCTGAGCGGCTTCTTCAGGAGCGTTTCAGAAAGCTTGGCCTCTTTCCTGAAGCTTTCAGCTCTATTCAGTACCGGGGCACTCGTACCCACAACCCTCCCACTGACTTCAGCGGTCTGCTGCGTAGCATTGAGCAGCAATTAGACAACAACACTACACGATCTCCACGATCTGCCGGTGTCATCTATAAAGCCCTGCAAGTGAGTGTGTTCATGTTAAATGTACACCTGTGTGAGAGGGGAGAAGTGCTGTTTTTAACCTTTATTAATTGTTACTTTTCCTCCAGAAATCTGCATATGACACAGCATATATGTATCATATTTTTAATCCACTAGGAGTCCCGTTTCCTCATAACTACATAAAAAAAATCTTGAACTTTGGCTTTAAGACATGCCAAAGACAATGCCAAAAGACATGTTTGCTTTTCACAGTTAAAAATGTTAAAATCTCGTAGTTGGTGTAAATGATCTAGCTATTGTTTTCCAGGCTTTGAGTGAATGCTTCAGTGGAGAGATTCCTGATGAGCAGCTGGCAAGCAACTCTTTCTTCCCAGATGAGTATTTTACCTGCTCCAGCATCTGCCTCAGTTGTGGGTAAGTCTTAACACTTTGAGTCACTCTCTGCTTAAAACCTGTTTAGCTGTAACACAAACAATCAAATTAATTTATCAAAGAGCAAATCAGTTAGTTTGGACTTGGGCCCAGATGGAATCTCCAGACTTTTTTGCATTTTCTGTGTTGATTTTGGGGGAAATCTCCAGAGTTCTATAGAAAAATTGTAGACATTGTAAATTGTGTAAAGTAATGCTAAGAGTGCTGTACTCTAGGGGTTGCTCAACTACTGATTCTTAATAGTCGACCAGTCGAGCTCATTAATCGAGTGGAATTCGACTAGTCGTGACATCATTCCACCACACACCCGAAACGACAAAGGGGGATGCATTCCGTCATGTCAGTGGACTCCAGCTTGAAGCGCTTTTCTAAACTGTCACCTGAAACGCGTTCTTGAAGGAGCGAACCGCTTCCAGGTCAGCATAATACTAGTATTTCGGTTATATTTGAAGGCCAATTTACATATATTGTAGGTTACTGTAGCATGTGTGTCATCTTTATCAAAGTAGCCTATGGAGTGTTCTGAAAATTATTATCAGTGTTGATACAATGCTATGCACATGTGCAATACGGAGAATGCCTAAGATTGTTGTTGATGCGTTGTGTTGTTGAGCAGAGTGACCCAGTAAACAAACACCAGTTCTGAAGTGCATTCTGTGTGCATCTTATAATGTGAATCTGACAGAATATCACAACCTATATTTGAGCCACTGCGCCTTTTCAGTGCAGAGCCACCAGGCTTCACACCTACTAAATTTCCTGCTGAAGCGTTTTATAAATCACGTGGTGAGTGACTAGTCACCTTCAGGCTGACGGTGTTGACTACGTTAGTTGTAGTCGACAAGTCTGTACAACGCCTACTATATTCTTATTGGTAGCTGAACATGATCAGATAAGCCCAAATTTTTAATAAATGAACACACAAGGGGCGGGGGACCACAGATTTTGTGTGGGCCCGTTTGGACATTTGCTTTCAAATGAACTGTTCAAAAACATTCACAGATCCAGATGACTCTCATTTTTGTTGTAAAATAAATACTTAGATTATAATTATTTTGATTAGGTTATGAAGATTGTTTCAAATGTTGGGTTATAGCTCCAACACATCACACAGCTTTTAATTTTACTCCCAAAGAGAGTACTCTGTTACAGTCGAGTGATTTACATATGCTTTGCAAATCGGTTTGATAGAATCAGTGTGAAAAGAACTGGTTTTATATATATATATGTATTTATCTAAAATGGCTTACAGTGTATTTAAGGTAAACATTTTTGTTAGTATATGTTCTCCTTTGGAATCAAATTCATGACTTTGGCATTGTTAGCACCATGCTATACCAGCTTCGGGAACAGGAATTGGTTCAAACAAACTATTTTTGAATGAATTGGATTACTAATATCAAACACAGCAAATACATAAGCCAATTGGCTAAACTTTGATGTGTGATGCCCTGCTGACTAATACTGTGTCATGTATGTGGAAGGCAAATTCCTTGCATATTCACCCTTTTAAAACCTGTTCTTAATTACACATGTAACCAAAGTAAATTTGATTCTTTTTTTTTTTTTTTTTTTTTTTTTTTTTAGCTCAGGCTGCAAAAACAGCATGAATCACCTACGGGAGGGTGTTGTGCATGAGGCCAAACATCGCTGCCGGTACTCCGCCCACTATGATAATCGCATCTACACCTGCAAGGTTGGTTGTAAACAAATCAACACATGACCTGACCCTACCCTACCCACTAGACACGTTCTGTGACCGCCCAGGTCTTGCAATTTATGCATTAACTTGCTATTCCAGGCATGTTATGAGAGTGGCAAGGAGGTGATTGTGGTTCCTAAGACGACGGCATCCTCTGACTCACCTTGGTTTGGATTGGCAATATATGCCTGGTCAGGGTGAGCACTGTTGTTGTATAATATAAAGCTTTCCCATGGTCTTTGAAATAGTAGGGCTTTTGTGATTCCGAGCCCTGGATGAATCTTAAAAAGTCATACAAATTTCTACAGTAAATGCACATTTTCTAGTTATTTTCAGCTCTTTAATATTTAATTGGCTATTTAAAGTGCAATAATCATATAATTGTTTTTAAAAATCCATAAACCATTAAGTTCAAACAACTAGAAAAGTAATTTATATTTGTTGGTAACCCTTATCATAGTCAAACAAAGGTGCATTCATTTCAATTCATTTAGCAATAGTGCACTGAATTGTTTTTAATTTTAATTTTAATTTTGCAGATATGTGATTGAATGTCCAAACTGCTCAGTGATCTATAGGAGTAGGCAATATTGGTATGGGAACCAGGACCCTGTTGATACAGTGGTCCGGACTGAGATCCAGCACGTCTGGCCAGGGGTGAGAGAAATCCTCTGCTGTTGTTGACCTATTTGTGTTCCAACATTTCCATGTTCCTTTCATACATTTAAAAAAATATAAAAAGAACAAGGTTTATTCACTCTCACATTTCCGTCTCAGTCTGACGGATTCCTGAAGGACAACAACAATGCTGCTCAGAGGCTTCTGGATGGTGTGAACTATATGGCTCAGTCTGTCTCGGAGCTAAGTGTCAAGCCTGCCAAAGCAGTCACCGCCTGGTTAACAGACCAGATTGCCCCTGCTTACTGGAAGCCCAATTCTCTCATCCTTGTGAGTTTTAAAGCTAAGCTGTTTTAACTTTCCAATAAAAAGAAGTCAACTTCATGCAATGTTTAAAGTTTACATAAAGCAAGAATATTTTTTCAGAAATGTTATAAATGTGGAGAGGGATTCCAGGATAATGATACAAAGCACCACTGTCGAGCCTGTGGAGAAGGTTTCTGCGATGGTTGCTCCTCTAAGACACGACCGGTCCCTGAGAGAGGATGGGGCCTAGCACCAGTTCGAGTCTGCGATGCCTGCTTTCAAAATAGAGGGATCTCTGAAGGTAAACTACACTTTGAAGGCTATACAAAAGCATTTTAGAAAGCATATTGTATGCATTTACGGTACTGTGCAAACGTTTTGGGCAGTTGTGAAAAATGTATAGTGACTGAGGATGTTTTCAAAAATAATTCCATTAATAATTTGTATTTATCATTTAACCCTTTAAGCTCGGTTGGTCCGGGCCCAGTAGCAGGTCCGCCGAATAAACAATAATTATAAACATATTAATAACTTCAGTTGTGACCAATACAAAATGGGTATCATTTTAAAGCTTAGAAGCTGTACTTTACAATACATGTAGACATTATGACCAAAACTGAACAAGTGCTTTGAAATTTGCAGACAAATCAGAAGCAGTGTTGGGTAAGTTACTCTAAAAAAGTAATTAATTACTTACTACTAATTACATATTCTACAGTGTAATTAGATTACTGTACTAATTACTCTGTCTGAAAAGTAATTGCATTACTTATTAGTAATTACTTTCTAAAACCCTTATCAACCTTGACCAGATGAAAAATACAAGGATAAACATGAAACTCTTCTTTTAATTCTTTCAAATAAATCATATGCAATCAAATAAATTATTCTTGAACTGGCCAAAGAATTTAAGGGGGCAATGTTAAATTAGAAAACTTATATTTTAACATTAGACGTTAAATTTCGATTTTAAATTCACTATTGTTTTATATAGAATTGGTCTATAGTCTATACACTATTTAATGCAATTACATCAGAAGTAACTGTAATTAAATTACTGAAAATTTTAGAGTAATCCCTTACTTTTTCAATGAAAAAATAATTTAATTACAATAATTAATTACGTAGTAATGCATTACACCCAACACTGATCAGAAGTGTTCGTTCTGATCATTTATTAATAATTTTGAACTGTACATATTATTGTAATCTGTTAAAACATCAAACTGATAAAATAGCCATATGTCATACGTCGTTGGAAAGCTTTCAAAGAGTAGAATACAACCAGCCTATATGTATATTTCTATAAGTATATTTCTTTGATGCATGTATGTTACATGTAAACAATTGTTGCTTATATACCGCATTTTCGCTTAGAACTTCACGAAAAATATCACATATCATTATTTAGAGAAGGAGATTATCTTTAAAACAAGCCCACAAACAACGTGATCAGTTGCTTAGATCATTAGATAATCCACACGAAGCACAGTGTGCACATAGCACATAATGTGCTATCTGGCTAAAAACACGTTAGCTTTCCTGGATCATATGACTTCATTTGAAATTATTTAATATGTTGTTCAGCGTCATGGAGTGCTAAACCAATCATATTAGGATTAAAATCGCTGCAACCAGAGGTGGAAGTCATCAAAATATGGGCAGAGAGGATGGTTCACTCTAATTACAAATGGCCACCAGGAGATGGCGCCAAGTACATGACACAGACTCAATGATGCTCAAGTGACACAGAGTGGAACTGAATGAGATCTCTTTACTCGTGCCTGCATGCTTTGGAGAGAGAGAGAGCATACCTTTAGTAAGTGTTGTAGTTGCATGTGTAATTATTTGGTATGCACAATTATTGTTTAATTTGTTAGGAGGGGCTTTTTGACACTTGGAGATGTTTTGGACTCTAGGATAAATCATTTTTGGAATGCTATAACTTTTGATTGCTTTGTCGTATCAATGCAAAATTTTACTCAGTTACAGGTGACATGATTTGGAACAAAAGCAGTTTTTCGGAGCTACCTTATTTACACCCTGAGATATGTCAAATCAGAAAAATAAGAAAAAAGAAAGTAAAGTTTTTTTTTAGTTTCTTAGGCTGCGAGTCTCAGAATTTATCATAATCTATATTATTAAAATATTTGAAAAGTTTTCTTGACCAAACACTTTTCTGTTATAAGCCTTTAATTTTGGGTTTGCCACTGAAACAATACAATTTTAAAAACACCCTCAGAGCTTACAGTGTTAACTTTATACAAGGTTCAGTAAACAAACAAAAAAACTAAATCAATATTTGGTGTGACCACTCTGTGCCTTTTAAACTGCACCAATTCTCCTAGGTACACTTGTGAACAGTTTTTCCAAGGTTAGTCTGTCTCTTCATGTTATCCTAGACTGACTCAATGATGTTGAGGTATGTGCTCTGTAGGGGCCATGCCATCTGTTGCAGGACTTGTGGTTCTACTTCTATTCTATTTGCAAAAGGAGTGTTTGGAAATCTAAAATTGATATTTCCTATTGACACGTTAAAGCAGAAAATATAAAATTACCATCTTAAGACAAATGTTTTGTGAAACATCTAATGTGCCTAAGACCTTTGCACAGTACTGTGTACAATGACCCCAAAAGCAAAAGTGCATAATACATTCAAAAATAATAAAGGTTTCAAGTGATATTCTGTAAGATTGAACCTGTTTTATTTGAATAATTCATTAAATGATTAAAAAATATCTGATGGATTTATCAGTAAGACAATGCCTTCGTTAATTCCTTGCTAAATATTGTAAAAAAATAAAATAAATAACAATGCATGACTTCCAAGTATGTATAACTCTGAAAGGATTACACGCCTAGTATAAAATATTGATGCTGTGCCTCATAAACATGTTGTAACAAAGAAGTTATCAAACAGTGTAGTATTATTTCAATCAATAATATGAATAATACAATGTGCTCTGTGCTCTTGCAATGTAATACTATGCTCTTACACAGAACTGCTGGATGCAGCTCTGGAAGAGGAGGAAGGTGGCACTCTGATTGCCAGGAAGGTTGGAGAAGCTGTTCAGAACACATTAGGAGTGGTAGCCACTGCCATAGACATCCCTCTTGGTAAGTATTTCTGTTTTATTTCACTTGTACAAGTCTATGAAAATGTTAGGATGACAGTACATTAATACTGTCTATTCCCACTGGAACATTGAATAATTTTTCTATATAAATGTATACATTTATTATTTTTTTAATAATACACCTTTAAGAACTTAGTTACCTGCCTAACATATATTTACTAGGCTTGGTAAAAGATGCAGCTCGACCAGCGTATTGGGTCCCTGACCAAGACATCCATTGCTGTAACCAGTGCCAGCGTGAGTTTAACGCCCGTCTTTCTATTCATCACTGCCGTGCATGTGGACAAGGTATATGTAACGACTGCTCCCCTGATCGTCGGGCCGTGCCCTCCAGGGGTTGGGACCATCCTGTGCGGGTGTGCATCACCTGCAACCAGAAATCTGGAGACCTCTAGCAGAACTGATGTCACTCCACATTATAAGACACCCCGTTATGTGGCCACAGTGTTTCAGTCTATAGGTTGGGAATAAAGCACTGCTCTTAAACCAGTAAAACCTATTGGTTGTATAAAGCAAGAGGAACAACTTTGCTTTTCATCCCATTCAACACTGTCTATTCACATTCATGCTCCTCAGCTCTACATAAGCTGTTCTCAGTTTAAGAAATGTAATGGCCTAAGTTTTTTTCTTTTTAAAAGTTTCTTTGAAATGTATTGAAAAAAGTAAAAAAAAAAAAAAGAAAGTGTTTATCATGCAATGTTACTTGTGGGTAAAGGCAGCTAAGTGCAGAATACATTAGAAAAGTGCACAAATATTAGTTATATTAGCATATATGCATTGTTTACTGTCCTGTTGTGTTGCTCAGTTTTCAGTCCTAGGAAATTAATTTTTCCCAGTCCATTTGCTTTTTAATTATTTAAATGCAAGATGTCCATATTGTTTTGCATTCCTTTACCCTCAGAGAAACCCTAGTATAGATTTTAGATTCATTCCTTTTCATCACTATAATTTGCTGCCTATAATTGGGCAGATCACACATGATTATGCTGAATTATCAGATGCTGTTCAGCATAATTTAAAGAGTTCTTCATTTGTTTTTAAATGAGATTGCTCAATCAGGATGTTTTTGTCTGAGGCTTTTAAAATTGACCTTTTAATGAATCACCATCACTGTTGCCGAATGAATCGTCAAACTCTGACACAAAGTTAAAACTGCACAAATTATATGTGGTAATGTGGCCCTGCAAAGATGGATCTTGCACTTTCAACAGTGTTGCCAATCCACATAAATTCATTGGATCAGTCCTCTATTTTCATGATGTCAGAGTAGTTGCTCTTATTTATGCCCCCGGTATGTGCTAGTATGATCACGGACAGTAAAACTGTTTTCTTGGCCAAAAGAACACTCATTATGTAGAAGCAGGTTATCGTAGACTCGGTGAGGCATTGTGTGTGGATGACTGTACATGACTGACTTAGACATAAGAAACATGAATATCATGTTATGTTCTCTGCACCTTGTATGCTAATTAAATTAAACTTGAGTAGCTCGAGTAGTGTGACTTGCATATAAATGTGAATAGGTAAATTTATTTCTATACTTAAGAGATAAAGTTCGTTTTTATTGTCTAATTTCATCACTTTGAACAATGACAAACATTTCCCCCTCATTTTACAAAAAAAAGTTGCAGCATATTTCAAGTAAATGTCATTTTTTACTTTCAAAACCATTAACCATAAACTTTTTTTTTGAAATTGCACTTTTAGGAGGTAAAATTCAAGTGGATTATTAACACTGAAAATATGACTGTACATTGTATAATTCTAAAAAGATTTTCAAAATTACTCTCAACATAATTTAAGGGACAAGCAAGTATTCTGAATCCCTGAAAGTCTAATCTAGAATTTTACTAAAAGGAAGATGGTACAATTGGCAACATTTTGGTCAGTATGACACAGTATCAATGGTAACAGACTCAAATTTCATATGCTGGTTGTTACAAGGCAGCCCATTTTCAGAGGCCAAGGGTGATGCTAACACTGACCCTCCACTGCCAGCCCATCCTGATAGTCTTTATTGTAAGAATAGTAGTACAGATCATGGCGAACAGCCATAAGGAGTCCAGGTAGTCCTCTACAACCACCCAGCTGGGAGGAAAACACCACATTTGGTATCGAGTCCTTCTCTGCAGGGTGGGGCGAAGGGATTGTCCGGAGGAGATGACCATCACTGAGACTCCAAAGCCGGGTGTAACAGTCCTGGCCCACTGCAAACAGTACACAAGCAGTTCTGTATTTTAAGCATTGTGCTACAACTGAACAAGTTAGCATAGATATTACCATACTACAAATGTGGATTAACAAGTACGCATAGTAACATGCTAAAAAGATGTACCAGCAAGCAGCAGTCCTTCTGGCTCATTGACGTGAATAGGTAGGTAGGCGTATTCGTTGTGGTGACCTTCGTACTGTTTGACGGACCGCTTAACACGGATATCCCAGAGCTTTATCTATTCAGTAACACAATATAAAGTGATGAGGAAAACCTGATATCTGTGATTGTGTTGTGTTAATTTATACATGCATACTTTATAGGATTCCCACACTTTTGGACCAAAGAATTTTCTGCATATAACAACAAAGATGTATATTCACTTGACTATAACAATTTCCAGGACTTTATAGTTTTTTTTTTTTTCATTTCCATGTTTTTTTCCAGGCTTGGAAAACAATTTTAAAATTCCAATATTTCCAGGTTTTTCCATGACGGTGGGAACCTTGACTCTAAAAATCATAACATTCTTTGCCAAATCTGACCCAAATTAGCGTGATGACATGCAGTCAATTGAGAGTTGTTAATAACAGACAGACCTTGCCCAGCATGTCAGCAGCAAGGAGGTAGTTCTCATCCTGTAGCAGTTGGAGCGAGGTGATGGCTGACTCCTGAAAGAAGCGGCTGGTCTTCCAACTGTGACTGCGACCCCTGTCACGCTGGCGTAGGTCAATGCTGAAGATCTCTCCTGAGCGACAGCCGTTGAACAGCACAGGAGCCTGAAATATCAGGCACACAGCAAAAAGTGTTAACACAAATTGCTAAGACTACTACTCAAAACAACATAAATGACTCCTTAAGGGTGAAACAAACAAGGCAAGGACTCTTCAATTAGACAAATGTTACAACAAACCAAAAACTGTTATTACCTATAACTTTTAAAATCATGGAGATTTTAAATATAATGGCTAGTCTAGGAGGAGACGTGAAAGTGGATGGAGAGTGCGAGCTGAATGGGATTGGGGCATCTTCTCACCCTTAGGGCAAACTGTTGAGCAAGAACATCACTGCCAGCCACATAAGTCGCCCTGCGTCCAGTCACAGCATCTGTCACAATTACACGCCGAGAAAGGCCTAGGTGTACAGATTTAAGAAAAACACATTTATATTCCAGTAGCACACAAAATATGGGCAAACATATACACATGCGGAAACAAAAACTCACCAGTGCTGAAAGTTTTATCAGCCTGTGGGTTTAGGCACCATGCACATGACCAAGCTGTGGAAATCTTAAAACTGCACAGCATCCCTGGCTGATCTAAAAATTGAGGAAGTCACACTAGCTTAATACAGAAAAAAAACATAAGAAAGCGTTGTACTTAAGTGTAGGGCACCAAAAGTAAAAAAAAAAAACAATCACCTGGATTGAAGTTGCTGAAAAGAGAAGCAGGCAATAAGCTTACACAGCCTGGCGTCTGAGAGATGCCCACCAAACATAACCTGAACAAACTTGTCAGGAAAAAACAACAACACTTTCTTAACTATTCAATTAATTCCATATGGAATTTGCACTTTCGTTCACATTTACTGTTTATTGTTGGGTAACAATCTGTGAAATGGATTTAATTGGTAGCTGAAAGATATTTAGCCAAAACTCTTGTCAAAATTCAATTGTAATGAGCAAAACAAATAAACACATAAGGGGTGGGAAATGTTAAGAATTGTGAATGTATTCAAATTCTGCAGAGCTTTCTAAGATTTCATGTGGAACTATGGATAACTAAAACAACAATACACCAAATCTACAATTTTTAAATAAAGTCAAACATAATAGAAAACAGATTGTTCCCGAAAATCTACTATGCATGAAGGATACAGAACATGAGAATCTGTGTGTGTCACGGAGGCCCAGCATACAGAGTTCACCTGAAACAAAGATGGTAAAATGGTAAAAAGGTTTAATTTAGGGATGCACCGATATGACATTTTTTGGCTGATCATGATTTTGACCAAATAAATATAAGCCGATACCGAAATTTTGCCACTTACCTTATTTTATTATCAGATAAAAAACAAATTTGCATAGGAATTATGCTTTAAAAATGTACAAAAAGTACAAAAGCTTTTTTATAGTGCTGTCAGTCATTACAATTTTAAATCACGATTAATCGCATAATTTTTCTTCATTGCGAATAAAGATGCTGTAAGTGATTTTAGCGTTCTGAAGGTTTCATGTTTTTCATGGCTCGTTCAGGAAGAAAGACTCAGCTAAATGACAGTGAAAAAAATTGCAGCCCCTTTTTTTTTTTTTTTTTTAAAGTACAATACAGTACAGGTTTAGTAAAAAAAAAAATCTTTTTTTTTTTTTTTACTCTTTGGGAATTTTTTTACATTTCCCTTGTGATAAACACTATTTACTGCCAAAACAATGACACTGTAATCCAAGGAGAAATACACTATTTCATGTTAAGCGTTTTCTGTCCCATAAAAATCCGTTATGATGCATGGTTACTACAAAGACAACTCATTTTTTTTAGTGATAAATTACTATTTTTTTATTAAACTAAATATAAAATACTATTTTTGACACATTAGTCATATAGCCTACTGTCTACAAACTGATGACCCAAATGTTTAACAGGAAGCTGGTTAAAAATGGAAAAGGATTAAGTTAATTATGGGGAAGAAAATGTTTGACAGAAAAATATTAGAAATAATAATAATAGAAATTAGTTTTTTCCTAGACATTGTATTAAAGCATTTTTTATTTTAAGAGTATTAGGGGCTGTTCACACCAAACATGTTTTTGTGTCCGTCCGCCCCTGTCTATGTAAACAATCTTTAGGTGGACCTCTTTAACCTTTGCACAGCATCTCACGCTGGAACCCCACTGGAAAAAAAAAGTGTTCTGTATTTAAAGCTGGAATGTCCCGTATTTGGCTGGTAGAAAGTTGGCAACCTTAATCATAGCCTCAATGATCCACTTCAAATACAACACTAAAAATGAGCAAAATGGTTGACAGGTGAAAAGTGTGTTACAATATAATGCCTTATTAACATTTTCCAAACAAAGCCTTCCACGGTTTTAAGATATAAATGCACTAAAATAGCACCAATTCAAGTAACATTAAATGTTTCCCAAAGTCTAAGTAGGAGTTTGACTAATTGAAAGAACTAGTCCCCCCCCCAATAGGTTAAATATTTATTGCAATGTGCATTAAATCTCTTAAACTCTCATCCTCCACAATATTATTCTGCCAGTAGACTGTGGCTATCAGCTTTGTTTCAGCAACTGTGAAGCCACGTTCATGATTCGCGACAGGGTCAGCATCAAGCGCCGCTTTGAACTCCACATGAAAAGCGCTTGCAGACAAAAACTTCTTATTTTGGTTTTGTTGATAAAAATAATATTTAGTTTGTTTGTGAAAGAGTACAGATTTAACTTTAAACTCTCCAGCTTACCTTGCGGTTGGTAAAGTAAAGGTTATCACACATCTCCACTGACAGAGAACCTTTTCTGCAGCCATGGAAGTTCATAATGCCATACTTGCAACCTCCGTGTGACACATCGTTCACAGTGAAAACTCGCTCACAAGCCGAATCAGCCTAATAAGATAGTTACAGATAGAGAAAGAAATACATTCAGACAAAAATCTAATGATCCATCCACTAGATTTTCCAAGGAACATCCAATTTGAGGCAACTTTGTAATGAAGTAACCCACAAAGGGCTCAACCACCCTAAAACTCGAGATGCCCGACCTGAGAATGATATGCAGCATGTTTTTCAACAGTACCAAACTCCATGAGAAAACACATTAAATATATTTGGCTATATCAGAAACCACTGCTTTCAAAGGCCTACAAGTATGCCATTAAATGAGAGGCTTACAACTATGAGATGGAAGTTGTCCGTGTTTGGGCTGCTGGAGTTTGCGCTCTGCACCTCCAGTTTGTGACGTTGCATCCCACTGACTTTCACTTCATGGATCAGCCTGCAAAACAGTGAGAACAGTCTTGAGTTCAGATCTATTTGGGCTTAACACTATAGTCAAAAAAACAAAACATGTCATGAATCTGGAACCTGTTCTATGCGTTTCTACCAAAGAAAAGTTTTTTCTTTCCACCAAAGAAAAAAAAAAAGCCTCCTCACAAGGTTATTATTGTTTTTGGTTTTTAAATTAGTTTTAATTTTTATTTCGTTTTCATTTTAAAATTATTATTTTGTTTAGTTTCAGTTATTTTACAAACTGTGTTTGTTAGTTTTAGTTTTTCAATTCATTTTAGTTTTCATTTTAATTTTAGTCTATCAATATATTTTAGTTTTTATTTTTATTTCTATTTCAGTTATCACAGATGAATAAATGACTTGGCAGGGGACAATTTTGTGTAATGTTCTTTAAATTAAACTATTCAGTCCAGATTACATATATGTCTAGATAGCTGGCTGACATACAACATGGTAAAATCAACCAAGAAGGAAAAATGTGGAGATACACTCACTGACCACTTTATTAGATACACCTGTATACCTACATATTCATGTGATTATCTATTCAGCCAATCATGTGGAAGCAGTGCAGTGTATAAAATCATTCAGATACAGGTCAGGAGCTTCAGTTAATGTTCACATCAACCATCAGAATGTGGAAAAAATGTGACCTCATTGATTTCGACCATGGCATGATTGTTGTTGCCAGGTGGGCTGATTTGAGTATTTCTATGATCTACTGGGATTTCAGCAGCTACAGTTCTGTGGAATGCACAACACGTCGAACCTTGATGCGAATGGACTACAACAGAAGACGACCACAACGGATTCCACATCTGTCAGCCAAAAACAGAAAGCTGAGGCTTCTGAAGAAATACTTCAAACCAGCCTGTCTGGCACCAACAATCATGCCACAGTCAAAATCACTGAGATCACTTTTTTTCCCCCCCATTCTGATGGTTGATGTGAACATTAACTGAAGCTCCTGACCCATTAAAAGAAACAAAAACGATTTTGTAACATGCACAAGTCAAACTATTATAAACTAAAACTAAAAATATTTTATGATCATTTCTATTTTGTTTTAGTTAGTTTTGAAGCAATGCATGATAGTTTCAGTTTAGTTTTAGTTTTTTAGAAAATGTTAGTTTTATTTAAATTTTTCTAGGTTATTTTTTTGAATTTCATTTCAGTTTTAGTTTCAGTTAACTATAATAACCTTGCTCTTCACTCACCCCTTAAACCTGCTGGTCTTGAAACAGGTACCACTTACGCAAGAGGCCCAGATAATGTTGTCAACGCTTGAAGTAACTCTTGCTACAATCAATGATGAAGCCGTCTACACTGGATGTGCATCAGTATGGCGCGCATTCATTTGACGGACACCCCATTCCTATTTTTGTTGCACTGCTTGGCTACTCCAGCTACTTTTTATTTGCTGTATATTTAAATACCTATTGACCATTACATCAAATCCAGCTCTTAATGGCATAGAGAAGCTGAATTAAATTACTTTGAGTGTTAACATCTGTTACAGAATTAAGACTTGTAATTCTGTTTGTAATGCCATTGTTCGTCTCTCTCAAGCATGTGGAATGTAGGTCAGTTCTGAGAGACAGCACTTTGGTGGAAAAGGGGGTAACAGAGTTTTTCTTTTCCAGCACTTTAACTTTATATGCAGTGTAATTGGACAAATCATATCAGGGTACATGGTGGATGCATCCATAAGAGTTTTTTTTTTTTTGTGGTTTTGTTTTTTTGCCATACCTACAATAGGAGCTTGGGGGCAGTAGACCCAAATGCCTCTTCTGTAACAGCAATGCAGAATTCAACCCAGTCCTGGGAGCTTTCTGAACATAAAATTAAGAAATAAATTAAAATTACAAGTCAGCCATCTGCACATCTGAGGCTCAAAAACTAATCAATTCAACAACTGTTTAACCCAGTGTTTCCCAACCTTTGCTGACTTACATTTATATTTTTGTGTTTGGCAAATACCTTTAACAAATACTTTTTACAGGTATTTAA
Organism: Myxocyprinus asiaticus; assembly: GCF_019703515.2. Classification (NCBI taxonomy): domain Eukaryota; kingdom Metazoa; phylum Chordata; class Actinopteri; order Cypriniformes; family Catostomidae; genus Myxocyprinus; species Myxocyprinus asiaticus. The sequence goes on from NC_059362.1 coordinate 28,383,789, forward strand.
AGGTATAGTTCACCCAAAAATGTTGTTCCAAGCCCATAGGAATTTCTCTTGGAACACAAAAGGAAATGTATGATATTCCAGTTTTTAAGATGTTTTATATGCATTTTTGGATTTTTTAAATGTTTGAAGGATTTTTCACAAGGCACCCCTAAGCTTGCCAGACGGCACGCTGGGAAACACTGGTTTAACCAACGAAACCAATTCAGCTGTACTGGGAACCCATCCAGATATGCGCTCGATGGATGTGACACAAGCATTGAGGACTGTCAACAGAAATGACGTGTGTGCGGAGGCGCAAAAACCATATATACAATGCAATAAGGGTGCCATATTAAGGGGGTCCAATTGGGACCCCCCTGCCCTGCCAATGTAGGTATTGTATCCATCCTCGAAAATGGGTTGTTGCTCCCCTGCGTGTGTGTATAGCTAATATACATAATTAGTAGGGCTGCACGATTATAACAAAAATCATAATTGTCGATTATTGCCCTTGATATTGTAATCACGATTATTTATGACGATTATTTGATGAAATTACTGTGACGTCACTAAGCATGCAACCGCGCTTCCGGGTTCTTCAGAACAGCAGGTTATGGGCTGCGCTGCAGTTTCTTTTAAGCATTACATACTGTAATAATATTTGTTAATGTTACTAAAGGATATTATATGTATATATATGGTTTAAAGTATATATTTCTAGGTTCTTTTTGAACTATTGACAAAATAAGTTTTAATTTCAGTTAATATGCCTGTGTGTCATGTATCATGTAGATGTATTCACATCCTCAAACATTTAGCACTTCCAAAGACTGAAAAATGTGGCATAAAAATGTGTGCAATATGTGTCTTTACTGCTTAAATTATTGGCCCACATACAGTAAATAATAATATTTGATGTATTCAATAGTCAAACTGAACAGACGATTTAAATTGAAGTTACTTTCGTTTTTTACTATTTAAAATCCTGTATTGTGATCTTGTTCACATAAGATCATAGTTAGATCATATTAGGCCTCAAATCTGTCACAGCAGTTGCACTTTGAAAGGTAAAATCAGCCAGTTTGCGAGTTTGTGTGATTCATTACAATGTAAATCTACCAACAGCAGTTGTGGGTCGAATAGGTATTTATCTGAGCAGACATGATAGCAAAGATAATGGTCCATGAAATATGACGTTCAAGACTTTTTCTATATCCAAAACAAGCTGACTTCAAAACAAACCACTTTATAGCTGTTTAATACATAAATACAACTGTTATTCTTTTTTAATAAATTGTATACAAAAATTGAGCAATGCAACAATATTCAAACTCTCCCATTATAATGACTGAAGCTGTCACTCACTGTTTGAGCCCTGCAGTTCAGCTCGAGCTCACTGACACAGAGTTCTGCACTCACATATGCTCACATAATAAATATAACTGTTTAAACAACACAATAAATCAGTTATTTCAACCCTGTCTGTACCTTGATTACAACGGTAGGGATCGTTTTAGTTTTTACCTATGGTAAATAAAACGGCGCGACATGCAACGAATTGAAAAGAATTCAAAATTGCTCACCTTTGTTCTACATCTTCTTTTCGAGTGTCAGATGATGTTACTTTAGCACTAATTTTCATGTGCCATCGCAAACAGAGATTAAACATACTGTAAGCAAGACGTCAGACTATTTAAAATTTGCGCATAAGATCGTCATGATTGGACTGTAGACTCACTGCATCTCTGATTGGCCATTGTCGTTTCATTGCTCAACGCACATGTCTGTGATTGGTTAGAAACTCAACCGCTGCAAAAACACGTTCTAAATAGAAACCATTAAAGCATCAGTAGATTTAAAATGAATAATCGTCAGCCGTAATCGCAATCGCGATTAGTTTTTCGATTAATTGTGCAGCCCTAATTATTAGTATTTAAAAAGCTCACCTTCTTGGGACCATCGTCCTCTGCTAGAAGGGCCGATCTCCTCTTCTCCTCTTCCTTCTTTTGCAACCCCTCCTTTGTCAGAGGGTTACAGTTGTTGTGTCCAGGCAACAAACGAAAGTAGCGGTTTTTCTCTGGGTCAAAGTAGAAGCCTGGCAACTCTATAAATGATCCGTCTGGGTTAAGCAAGTCATTTTGGACTTCTATAATAAAATGAAACGCAGAGGGATTATACAGTCAAAGTTTACCTGGTGCAGGCGTACTGGCCCCAGCGGATGAAGCCGAATCACTTGATGCACCAGTGTCTGCTGTGCTGCCAGAACTAGAAAAATAACATGTTATGAATCCTTATTGGTTGTCACAGCTAATATTAACATCAACTCACATTTGGACTGGCTTGAACTAAACTGGCAAGAACACAGTGATGTGAAATGCAACATGTTAATCAAGTAGGGTCTATATGAAAGGTGAGAGCCTAGTTTGAGATCAGTTAGCACTAGTTACCTATATTCCTGGTCATTATTGTGGGTTGAACGGTCAGACCTCCGCCAGTCTGACTGATGGTACTGTCGGTGTCGATCCCTGCCTCTCGATCGCCAGTTTGCTCGCTTCATTCCCACTGAGAAGGCAGGTATATCTGCTAGAATGGTCGGAACAGATGAATGTCTTTAGAATGAAATGAGGAGAAAAAAGGCTGTGGTGTTTTCCTTAATACTGGTGCCAGTCAAATCGCGGCATGGTAATGTGGTAGTAGAAAATATCAAACTTTTTGAAAGTTTTTTGAAGCATTATATTGACAAAAAGGACCAGTGATGAAACACCGACCTCATATGGAACTAAACAACACAGGAAGCTAACATGCTAAAACTAGCTGCTCAAGTATCATAAACATTCACGTTGCTTGTTAATGTATGTAAACGTTTACTTTAAATCTTGATTTTCGAAGAACAGAACTTACGCGAACATATTTAATAATCATGGTAATAATAAAAACTTTAATCAAATGGAAGTCATGAAACTTGCCCGAATAAGACTCTCCGTGCTGCCTTCCTGTTTGGAAATATATTATTTCCTCATGCGACACCGGGAGTCCCCGCCTCCTGGTTAATTATTGGTGGAACCCTCAGACGGTCCAAAATTGAAATAATGTGATTGGATACTGAGCTGGCAATCACATCACAAGAGGAACTCGTTGACATCCAGATAAAAGTGTGGAATAGAAAACAATAAAGGTCAGTTTAAATTAAGATAGAAACGTTTTATTATTATTTATTTATTTATTTATTGTTATTCCGTATAATGAATACAGTTATAATATTCGGGGACCAATTAATGGGCATACATATTTAATTTTAGTTTTAATTGTGTTAGGTATGATTGTTTATATTTTTAAATAGCTATAAAATTAAATTTTAGCTATTCATTATTTTGTTTTTTAAAGAATCACACAATGAAAGCTTTGGAGCAAATACGTCTATACCATTAAATCAAAAATCTAGTTAACACAAACAATGCAGATAATTTCAAGAATTGCCTTTTACATAATTAGGGCTTGAGGCTACAGGTGGCTCTTATTCTGTCTCTGAATGTAGAACATGATATGCAATTTGCATGAATACCGTTACTTTATCTCTGTAACTTGCCACCAGGTAGTCTAAGTAAAGATGTTAATATAATTCTTATGATTTTGTTTTATGGAAGCCACGCCCAGATTCTGAATCCTAGAACTGTATTGGCCAGACTGTCGGACACTGAAGTCCGTATTGGCTGTTTTTCTTTCATAAGGGTCTCAAAGAACTAGAGATTTGGAATATTGGGTTACAGTGTGGCAAAATGGCGACTGTCATTCAGAATCCACTGAAAGCGTAAGTAAATACAGAAATTATTTGTCTGTCATTTTCGAAAATGCACTGTATTCCGCAATGTTTAGAGCGTGGGTGCAAATCAAGTCTCGGCATAGAAATGGCTGCATCGTGCATTGTTTTAAAAAAAATGTTATTTCAAGGCATTCTGTCCCATGTGAATAACTGTTTAATCCATGTAGTTTTCTCTTTGTGTGGGCATGCAATGTATTTATGCATATGTAAATACATTTTAAGCGTTGTGTTCGGACATCTGCGAAAGTGCAATGCCTGTCTCAGCATTAAGCCACTGCTGATCAATGTTAGTTCAGCATTATTTTGGATGCAATGCTTTTAGAGAAGGTGTCGTTACATACTCCGTTTACTTGTTTGCAGGACACCTAGTTAATGCCTTGGCCATATAGCAATCCATCGGGATGAACTGTCATTTTTCGCGCGACATGAGCGCGGTGCATGTCGTGGCTATGCAACTTAGAATTTAGTATGTTCATTTAAATGTTTAAATGGCACATGGACAAAGTAATGCGTTTAAAATAATTATTGCATTTTTATTCTTAAAAAAATCTAACAGGGTCGAATCATTTCCCAATTGTGGCCTATAGAGAATATTTATTTGTTGGACAGACAGGCATAACCCGTCGATAATTCGTCGATTTTAAATAAAGAGAATTTGCAAGCTGCGGATAGAGTATTGAATGATATTAAATATCTGCATTTTTTCCACCGAGAACCGAATTCAAAAGATGAATTTCTGTGAAAAACACATGCATCTTTGAGTTGTTTTAGTCCCACTGGTTTTAGGGTTGTGTACACTCGTCTAGTTAGCAAATTATTTTTTGAGATATACGAGTATTTGAGTTGTTATTTGCGTCCTGTCTCGTCCCATCTTATTTTTAAAGATGGATAAGAATAAGAATAAAAAAGAATTCTTAAAAAAAAAAAAAAAAAAAAAAAAAAAAAAACACTGTTACAATGAGAAGTGATGGATAACAATGGAATTCACTGTTCTGTTCTGTTCTCTTGTTTTGGACGTTTCTTTTCCCCATGTGACAGAATTCCAGGTTTTATTAGATTACATTTATTATATCTTTATGGAGAGGTCAGAATGGCTTGTCCTTCTAATTAACATTTTTCAATACCACTTGGTTATCTTGGAGTACTCCCCAGGTGAAACTTGCACCTAGGATTCACACTTAAATATTTGATGGAGAAAGAGAGGATTTAGCTTCAGTGTTACATCTAATAATCATTAATCTTGCCATTAATAAAGCAAACAAATGCTGTCCTCACTTTTCTGTAGATGGCACTTGTACTGAACTGCTTTAGACTGATCATATTAGAAGAATTGTCTGATGAGAAACCTTTTGTTCCTGAGAGCTACACATTTCACATTCAGTTTATGCTTTTCCTACATAATAATCCAAAGATTTGTTTCCACTTTTACTGCACTGATTTTGATGGAAAATCTGCAGAAGTCAGTGGAATGGGTTTAAACATGGTAAAACGTGTTGAACAGAGCTAAGAGTACTATATTCTTATTGGTTGCTAAAAGCATTGTCGAATAAAAAAAGAAATGAACATGCTAGGGGCGCGGATGTTTAGAAATGTATCAATGACAGACGTTCCAATTCTGTACGAAATCTGCATGGCTTTCAGCTTTCTGTGGCCACAGATTCCTTGTGGGGCTTCTTATGATGGACTGATATATCGCAGAGGCCGATCAATCGGCCAGCATTCTGAATTTTTTAATGATCGGCATCGACCGATACATTTTTCCGTTTGGCCGATTTGTTTCTTAAGGCCTCAAGGGTGCCAAAAATCGGCTGCTTGCATGTGAAGCGACTGAGACATGTCAACGACCAATCACAGTTCGTTTTGTTGTTACGTGCCATTGTGTTACTACAATAATAGACCGGTGTGCAACAGTCTCATTTAAATGGTCCGCTTATCAGGGCCATGATAGACGCGTTTGAGTACATAAAGTTAAAGTGCTCGCGTGTTTCACTCTCCCTCTCTCTCCTCAGCAGTTCCCTGTAACTTTAAACTTTGTTTTGTGATAAATAGTTAAATATCAATAAAACTTCTATCATATACCATCTGCAAATATGCGGACAGTTTGTTTTAACAGATGTAATTCATGAACCTCACAGAAATCCCGCGTTTTCTTTGCGTTGAGCGCTCGTCTATTATTTTCCTCTGAAGCACATATTCTATCAGCCAGAATCAAAACTTCAGGATCAGAATAATGGTAATACTTCCTCTGATTCACAAATAATTACGGTCAGTCCATGACAATCCAAGCAGGCGATCCGGTTGGTTGATTGCTACTCTCGCTGGATGCACACGAGCGCGTGAGAGCAACTTCAAAGTAAAAGCGCTTCATGTGTGCTATGAGTAAATGACATATTCACTAAGCACTGTATGTACAATTGGTTTGATTTGGTCTTTTGTTAGAAATGTGACATGCCATCTATGATTGCTGGACTGCCGTGTGTACTGTTATTTCCTTCTTCCTAATTTATTAACAATATCTTTATGTGCTAACAAATTACTTAAATTGGATGACTGAACAGAAATCAGAAGAAACTGCTATCTACCATTTAAAATGAAATTACATTTTCAAGATTCTTTTTACAATGTTAAATATAATATATGTTAAATATAGTGCTAAATAAGAGTTTATTTATTTTTTTATTTTTTTAGCAATTTTATGTTTATGTTATTTACTTTATTAAATTGTGTGATATATCGGCATTGTATCAGCCTATTGGCCACCCTGCTCTCTGGATATCAGAATCGACCAATAAGAAACCCATATCGATCAACCACTGGTATAGAGACTGTGCTATATATCTTATGAACATCTCAACTGTCAAAACATGCTACAGAAATCTAATGATTTATGACCTGCCTAAACTGTAGTTACTACTTATGATTCATCTCCATTCAGACTCAAGCTGATTTGTCGATATAAGTGTGTACACTGAAGGGGATGCACCATCTCTAAATGCTTAGGTGGAGCAGATTAGCAATGTCCCTGGATCCCTCAGTACCCATCTGTTCAGATGAGTAGCCGCAGAGATGTCAGTAGGCAAGAGAGGGAGCCCCATCTGCTCTAGATCAGGGGTATAAAGCCCCCCTCCCATCCAGCCGAAAAGACATCAGAAAAGTAGCCATATACACCTGTCTGAGTACACGCTTTTATGTTTCTTTCCTATACTCTGTTATTGTTCTGAACACTTCCTTCTGAGACAGTTAGCATGATAACTTATTGTTTTACAGAAGAATCAACAAATTTAGAATTTGAATAGGGATAGTTTACCCAAAAATGCATTCTTTTTTTCCATGAAACAAAAGATGTTAGGCAGTATGTGAAAGCCGGGTATACTTCGTTTTTTTTTTCTGCATTCCGGATTGGATCGTGCCTGGTCGACCACTTTGCCTTTCAAAATATATTCTCTTTTGACCACAAGCGTTTATGAACGCTTTCGATGCGTGTATTGTGACTGTTTTGTGATACTCATGCCAGAGGAAAATCTGGACCACGCTCGGACAGTCTGCGCAGACTGTGCTGATGACAAAATTTCCATCACTCATACTGTGCGCAAAGTGATCAGCAATGCAGACAACCAAAGTATACTTTGGGCTTTATTCTCAGTCACCATTCACTTTTATTGCATCTAAAGCTGTCATATGCTTTTGAAACAACATGAGAGTGAGTACATGATGACAGAATTTTCATTTTGGGTGAACTATCCCTTTAATAAAGCAAATTTGGCTGTAAATCTCATTATGTTGCCTGGGCAAGTAATGTGTTTCTTGTTTGGTTGTTTGTTTGTCATGAATGAGATTACTTCCCACCACTGTTAAATACAAGTTTTCTGTTCTATAGATGCTATTTGGATAAGTCATAGACAGCACATTTAGCAGTGTTTTGCCTATTCATTTATAAGTGTCTAGAGAGTCAGGTGGTTTGTGTTCATTTCGTTTCACATAAATTGAGGGGGCGGTGTGAGGGTGAAAACATGGGGTTTGGGTTAAGGGGGTTGCCAGTTTGTGTGAAATAGCCCGCTCCCTTCCCCCCCATGTTTCGTCTGTCTCGATGTGTTTTGCTTTTGCATTAAAACTGCTCTAGAAATGCAGTGGAACCCAGAGTCTTTGTGTGTACAGGCACCAGGAATAACAGGGGTTTGTGTTAGAATAGACTCCATTACTCTTAACCTGTTTCATGTTCATCACGGAACTTTTTGTGCATGTTGAACTTTTTTTTTTTTTTTTGTATCAGTCTTTAATGTGTTCTTGTACAATAGTATCCTATTCTTTATCTCAAGTATCTAGAGCTGATTTGAAAAAAGGAAAGAAATGGACAAGAAATAAACAAAGAACTTGAATTAAAGTAAGATTTACATGCCTCTCTACCATCCCTTAATACATTTGCAAACAGTCTAGGCCTCTCAATCCGCTTTTCTCATTTTTCTATTTTCTTTCTTTCTTTCTTTCTTTCTTTTTTTTAAATTAAACACTCTTTAAGTGTTTGCTACCAAGCCCAACAACAGCACTCTCCATGAGTTCTTCAAACTCTTCTTTCTCCCTTGCTCGGGCCCTTTCTTTATTCACCACTAAAGGGTTTTTCTCAGAATGTCAGTGATACCATGAAAGCACAGTAGTCTGATGGGGTTGAGTGCAGAGTGTAATTAGGCTAGTTGTAGTTTTTCCATTTTAAGTCACACAACAGTTAATTTTTCACAGATACATAATCAGAAAATTACATTTCCTCTTGTTGAAACTTGAGGCATGAATTAACCATAGAAAAATTATTGCCAAAATACTATAGGCTTCAAAAGTATGCTTAATTTTTAACACAAATGAAAATTAAGTGGTTAAGGATAGCGATATAGTCTTTTTAGTGGAATACCTGTTGTATACCAATTGGGGTCATTCTTTCAGTTGACGAAACACTGAAGAAATTTATTTCCAAGCAATTTCCGGTGGACAAAATGCTTTGGAAAACACGAGTTGTAAAATGGAGTATATATGGCTGTTCCTGACAGCCAAGTTTTTATTCTCTTCAAATTAAATAGGCCATGTCGTCTACTCTGACTTGGGTCTATAGGAACTGATATAGCTAATAATTTGTTAATGGTAGAGTGGGTTAATTTGAGTTGGCCATGATGGCATGAAAAGTCTTCATTTGTTCCGCAAGCCCAGACATTCTCTTTCAAAATCATAGTAAAAATGATTCTATCAGGAAGACTCGCAGACTTGAGTGAAATTTAAGATGACATTTATTTGATGACCATAAAACAGAAATGTCTCTCTTTGGCGTAAGCCCCGTCTGGCGGTCCGAAGAAGTTGTACTCGGAACCGTCATATCCTGCCGGCGATAGGAGGCAGGGGCGAGGAGCCTACCCCCGTGCAGGACGGGACTCAACTGGTGGTGGTGGGGTGGTGGAGGTTGCCGCGTTAGCACACTGAAACAGCAATGTGATAGATTGTGAGCAGACTTATAAAGCGTTGGCTTACATGTGATTGGCTAGGAGTTACCTAGCTAATGGTGCGATGATGTACAGCTGCTAGTCTTCCCGCTAGAATTACGCTACGCTTACATGTCTGAATACATGGTATGCAAGTCATTCAATTAATGAGTAAACCTGCTATTGATCATCATGAAACTATAATTTGGAGTTTTACTGAATTGTTAAATGCCTAAATTCTGTCATTAGATTATATTTGATGCTTTTAGGTATGGCAAACATAGCCCGCAGTAATTAATGGTTAATTAGATTAACAAGCTTGTAATGAGTGAATGTATTGCACATAGTGCCCTTTGAGTTCAAAGAGACTACAGATTCTGTTTCCAGCTGCTTTATCTCTCCACAGACTTGCAGAAAGGAGCCTGATTGTGATGAATCACTCTCTCTCTCTTTTGGGATTCTCACTGTGGAGGGCAGCGTTTGCAACTCCCTATTCATAGCATCAGCACCTCCCTATCCCCCCAGTGCAGCACTGACCATTAAAATACCCATACTATCACAAATAAAATGCTTAGTGTGAGGGTTTACTTCATTTCTAAGGAGCCTTTCACACAGGATGCGTTCATGCATTTAAAAACAGAGAGACGGAGTGCAGCAGAATGAAACCGAATGCAGTGGGTTTTGGGATGCTTTCATTTAAAAGTTGAACTCTTTTAACTTGACGGCACTCTTGGTGCGAATCGCTTAAAAACATGATATGTCATATGTGACACAACGGCCAAAAACGACTGACTGGTACATATCTACATAAACCAACGGACCCTTTTCACAGACTATGATGTATTTCCTACTTAATTCAGCCATGTAAATCTAGTAAGCTTTTTAATATTAATTTTGTATTATTTCATGTAAATGTATTCTTTTATTTTTTTTGTGTTTTATTACTCTAGCATAAATAACAAATAGCCGCCTCTACTTCTGCATCATACTTACAGCGTAGGCTATGTGTAGCCACGGAGGTTATGGCGTAGCCTGACCTGCACCTCTCCAAAAATTTTACAAAGCTTGTATAGCAGATATTAGAAATTGGATGGCATGTAGTTTTCTTCAGTTAAATGCTGATAAAGCAGAGGTTGTTATAATCGGTCATGGTTTTAAAAAAAAAAGTCAGATTGAGTTAGCACTTAATCAGGTGGTCCCAAATATTCAGCAGAAATTTGTGCGTCTATTTTGATACAAATTTAAATTTTAAATATCACGTCAGGAAGTTAGTTCATTCTTGTTTTTATCATTAAAGAAAAAATTTCAAGGTGAAGATGTTTTGAGTTTTAGGGATACAGAGAAGCTATAACATGCTTTTATTTAATCTCTCCTTGATTGTTGTAATGCCCTGTTTTCAACTTTAAAATTCATTTGTACATACTTGCTTTTACTACTTTGTGAGTTTTTGTTTTTACTTTGTTTTACAGACTGTGTTATGCTTTTATGTTTTGTGAAGCACTTTGTGCTTGTTTTACCGAGTGTTATTAAAGTTATTATGAACGGAACACTTCTAATTGTTTAGCAGATTGAAAAGCACCTGTTTAGAGTTGGTTATATTGCCTATATGCATTGGAAAGTCCAGCTTTTAAGCTTTAAAATGACACATTATTTGTTCGTCAAGCGAGTAGTTATGAATTAATTTGATGGTGGGGAGGGGGGATAGGCTTTCAGCACGGAGCATCAAAAGTATGCCAAAATATGTATTTAATATTATTCAAGCGACTCGAGAGCAAGCATACAGTAAATGTCTAAATCTCAACATGTTCACATTCTTTGATGAAATCATTTTTAATGCAGTAATTTAAGAAATACATTTGAATCTGCAAATTGCATCACTTTTTATTTATGAAATATCGAGTATAATCAGCCTATTTCAGAAATAAAGGTATTTTCTCAATATACTTGCACTTGGCTGTGCACTCACAGAATGACACAGACATGACAGTTTGAAATAGGGGGAAATTATTATTATTATTTAAATCTAACACTGTTTTGTAAAGCAGAGAAATCTTATTTATTTACACATTTACATTGAAGTACTTCCAAAAGAAGAGCTTCAAGCTATGAAATCTCTGTGCCTGCCTCTCTTCTCTTCTTTTTAGTTAAAAAAGTGTTAAATATGAACCTTGATCACGTTTGGAGGGCTAGTGTTTAAAAGCACGCGTTTAATTTAAATGCAGTGCTGATTATCACAACACTGCATATGTATGTAAAAATGAACAGCGATTCTCTGAGAAATGCCTACCTAAGCTAATGATTATTCATGGACACCTGTCATTAGAGAGATAATTCAGATTAAATCAAACTAAAGGGATCATTTGAATATGAAAGACATCTTCTACATACTTAAGAAGTGTGGCTATGTTCTTTTGAGACACAAAGGAGACACCCCTGTTGTCCAAGTAATATGAATATAGACACTGCCTTGGGTGAGTATAGGGCCTCCAGCCTCTGAAAGCTGTGAATGAACCACAGCTCTGCTCTGCTGAATAAACAATTAGGTATTAATTTCCTAAGAGCAGCCCAAGCCCAAACCATGGCTCAGTGCAGAAGGCTCATTTACAGTTTTCATAGAGGCTGAAACAGACTAACTAAAAAAAAAAAAAAAAAAAAAAGGTTGTGTACAAATTAATTGAATGTTTTTATTGAATGGGGGGAAAAAAGGAATACATGTTTATTCTGCAGGTAATTTTCTCTCTGTTAGTAGACATTTTCTGCTGAATTTTGCTTTGCAATGTCTATTCTGAGAGTTAGACAGATAATCCATTTGATCAATATACTGTACTTTTTTTGAATATTCACACTTTTCTACCTAATTGGTAATTAGTTCTTCAATAATAAAAGTGCCACCATTTATTCAAGTGATAAATCTTTAGCAATTTAAGCTTAACAGTTAGAGATATCCCACATCAAAGATGACAATAAACTGGTGACCATTTAGATTGCGTTGAAACCTTAATTTATGCTCCATAATTTTGAGTGACTTTGACCAGGGTCAGAAATTAACTCAAAATTGCCACCAAAAGTGACAAAAATGCCCCCTAAATTCAAAATGTAGAGGCAAAAAATGCCCTTGTAATTAATTCCTCTGTGTAGGGCTGCACGATTATGACGAAAGTCATAATTGACGATTATTTCACTTGATATTGTACTTGCGATTATTCATTTAGATTAAAATACTTTTTGTGGGGCAACTGCATGCCATATTCTTTATGTAGGCTACACAACAAAAACAAGCTGAGAATTGTTCCTGAATTGCTGTATTGCATAAAACAAGTGTTTTCAATAAAAAATAAAGAAAAAATTAATAGATTATACACCGAAAGTGTGCAACACATCAATACTAGAATACTACAATACTAGAATACTAGGTTGTGGATTCTGATATGCAAATAGACTCATTTAAAAAGATTTTCTGATTGTCTATTGCATTCATGCACACAACAGACCAAACATATTTTAAATAGAAAATCTCAACACTGCGGGAATAGATCTAAATTGAATGATGTAATTGAAATGTGTCACGATTAGTTAATTGCAGCAACTGTAATTGTAATCTCGATTATTATTATTATTATTTATTTTATTTTTATTTTTTTTTCCGATTAATTGTGCAGCCCTACCTCTGTGTTTTATTTGCATCATCTGATAAATTTGTTAATGTTCTATTCTAGGCCTAGGTATACATATTATTGCATTAAATATTAGATCTGATTATTCTGATCGATAACTTATGTTAGTAAATTGATTAAATTTAAGTGTTTGACATGAAAGGTTGACCCACAGTATTTTTTCTTTAAATATGATTAAAAAAACAAATGCCCTCATAAAAGTAAAATATGCTCCTCAAATTCAAATCCAGAGTGCAAATATAACCCCTTAGTGGAAAAGTTAATCTCTGACACTGACTTTGACCTAGAAACACGTTTTAAGTTTAATGCACTAAAGTAACAAGGAAAGCATTCAAATCATAATATCAGCCAACATTTAAATTATTATATCTTTGCAACAGTTTGGAGTAGAATCATAATAATTATATTATTAGACAGCTGAGACATTGCTTGTTTACTTTAGTACATGAAACACCAAATGTGTTTCGGGGTCAAAGTGACTCAAATGGAACCGGTCACAAATAATAGCATTAACAACAAATGCAACAACAACATTATTAACAAAATTACTGAAATATTTAAAATGAACTTTATATTTTGTAGTCTAATTTAATTATCTATTTATTTATTGTGTCAAAATGCTGAAATAAAGCAAATATTAAAAATCGGTTATTGGTTATCTGTGTAACAATGCTGACAATGATAGGCAGACGATGATGTGTGATGAACCCAAGTGCAGTTTATTATCAGTCGTGAAATCGCCCAATGTGAGAAAAAAAAAAAAAAAAAAATACAAAACCATGGACTTGACTTGACCAATCCAACAAAGTTACATTCACAATACCTGACAATGTCAAACATGAGGCTTAAATACATGGACAAGGGAGAAACATGACAATGATAACCAATGACAAGACAGAACTGATAACAAGGTAACAAGACAATAAACCAATGAAAACAAAACAAGACACATGAACATTGAGGGAAACATGTAATCACATGACCAAGGAAACAGGAACAAACATGGCATGGAAACAGGAAATAACATGACATGAAACCACATGACCTGAACAGGAACATGACTAAACTTTAAAATAAAAGACATGAACACCAACACATCTAGATGTGACAATCTGACACTTATCATAAACATTTCGGTCGTAAACATTACTTTTTCCATTCGATGTGCATTTCTCTTTAGTCTTTTGGTCTGTGTCATTAAAACATCTCTGCTTACACAAGCATTGATGTCCACAATGCCCTGTTATGACACCTAGCTAATTGTTTACTCTAAAACATTCCTCAAGGCTTTCCAGTGTCATATTCTGGAATGTTTGGAGATGGAGATAAATATACTCTTTTCATACTTGACCAAAGTCACATTTTTGTGTCTGTTACTCTCCAAATTTCTAGTTAGAAGAAAATGTATTTGTATAACATGCGTCATCTATAGCTGTTTCATGCCATGGGGTTGTGAAAATCAAATACTCTGACAGATTAAATGAACATCTATTCTCCCCAATCCATAACTAATCACCATCAAATGTTTGAAGATCTGAATGACCTTCAAGAGACTATTTATCCATGTCTCCAGGGAAGGTGCAGAGAGATTACGTGTCTACCAACACGCAAGTCTAACTGTTTACATAACTGCTCAACTGTGTTGACCAGGGTCCTTGCTTCCAGTGTAAAAAGGGAGGCTGTGAAGACATGGTATGTTTATAGTGGAGCTTTCATATGGGGGAGGCTGTATGAAGCATGTTGCCCTCTTAACATAAGCTCTTTTCTTAAGATAGTGCTGATACACACAGTCATCAGCTGCTCATAGGTAACCATTTGTCTTCTCTTAGAACAGTTATGGTTTTATTTAAAGGGAAAGTTCACCCAAAAATGAAAATTCTGTCACTACTGAGTTAGGCAGAATGTTAGCCTTAGTTACCATTCACTTTCATTGCATCCCTTATGCAATGAATGTGAATGGTGACTGAGGCAACATTCTGGCTAACATATCTCGTTTTGTGTTCCATGGAAGAAACAAAGTTCTACAGGTTTGGAACCACATGAGAGTTGTAAATGATAACAGAATTTTCATTTTGGGTTGAACTTAAGGGACCGAAAAGTAACTATATATCAATACTTGAGAGGGAATTTCAGTTGAGAGCCATCAGGGGTGTTTAGTCCAGTGGAGCATGTTGATGATTATGGTGATAGTGGTTCTCTCACAGGTTGTGGGTGCAATAATGCCAAATGTCAATGCAACTTACATAATGACTCCTGCAGTCTGAAGTTGATAGCACAGACATTTCATTGCAAAGAAACAATGCTCACAGGAAAACCCAGGAAAGGGGGAGCACTGAAGGACAAACATAAGCTCTGTTGTAAAACCTAGTGAGCTACTTCACTGTACTGCCTACATACCCTACTGAAAAACAACAACAGTGGATCTGGTCACCAGCAAATGTTGTGTTTTAAATGCTGGTGACCAGATATGCTATGCCACAACATGGGATGTTAGTGTGCTGGTGTTCCAATAAGGCCTGTGGACTACCTTAACCAAGAATTTCTTGGTTAACCAGCATTACCAGAAAAATCATACTGGTCAACCAGTTTCACTAGCCACGTTTTGCTGGTGAACAACATGGCTATGCTGTTCCACCAGACAGACCAGCAATAAATCTGCACTAACCAGCCTAGATCAGCATGGGAATTGCATGGTGGTTAAGCTGGCATTTTCAGAAGGGTAGGCAGCTGCCTTTTAAGGCAGCATCCTAACTGTCATGGAACCTCATAAGTGACTGATTTGGAACTCTCTACTAAGGCAGCAACACCATGCACCACATAAATAGCTCACTGTATGGGAGACTTCACTCTCCATATAGATTTCAATAGAGTTTGGCATTAGCATGTTGACAATCCAGGGCTCTACAGTGGAAAATTATTTGGTTGTTATGAGCGACATCTGACATCTGAACTTATAGTTCCACCAGAATGAAAACTTCCTAATGCGTATAACATTATATAAAATTGGGTTAATAATGATCCTGTGTAAACAAGTGTGAAAAATCCATATGTTTTAGAACAGAGCAAAAGTAAATAGTGGAGGTCTACAAATGTTGACGTAGATCTAGAGATTTTGAAGATGGTTGCCTAAAGGAGAATCAATGAGATTCATAATTTGAGGGCTGATTTGGGAGATAAAACTTTTCCATGGGCTATTACATTTTTAGTGCTCTCATTTGTCGTCTTAAAAAGCTATCTCTCAGAGCTTTGCTTTTCGTACCTGCCTGCTCTTTTTCTCTCCTGCTTACTCTTTCAGTTTCTCTTTTCCTTTAAACACTGAAGCTCTTTGTGTCACTGTGTTGGGTTGTAGTACTCTTCTTTGTCCAGCCCAACATTCCTCACATATCTGTCTATCCTCTGGTCCAGAGAAGGGTGATCTAATCGAAACAGGAGGCATTTACGGGGAAAGAAGCTGTGCAGGATGGCCAGGCCTGCTGACCCAAGTATCTATTCTGTTTTTCAATATGGAAGTTGGTAGTCGGTTCTAGATGCCAATTAAGGGGTTAGGGAATGGGGTAAGTTTCTCCAATACTAGCGTAATATGCAAAGTCATTTATAAGCAAGTTAATTTGCCCGAAAAATATAGGTGAAACACTGTAGCACTATCAAAACATTGCTCTTTGTTTGAGTATCCCAGCCAGCCGACACAGCAACATTGGCTCAACCAGTGGTGTGAGTTTGAGGCGGGACTACCAGTAGCAGATGGGGGGAGTGCTTGGAAAACCTGTTATAAAACAGTATTTTTTCAAATTCCGTTTGGTGATGCTAGTGGGACAGAAATTAAACACTTCAGCTTCAAATACTGCTTACTATTGAGAATGGAACTTTTGAAGTGCATAAGTCAAACACAGACTTCGGGAAAACAGACTCGTGAAAAGAAGCCATGACCTAGAGGCTTAACAGAATAAAACATAAGCATGGTTTGAAGCATATTGGTGTATTTGGTATTTGCCAACAAAAATGCCTTATCTTTTCCTAAGCAGGCTTTTTGAAAACTTTGAAAATACCTCCACAGTCTGACTAATGTATAAGAGGTTAGCATACAATGATGTTTCTCCACATTTTTAAGGATTTTTTATGGGACAGTCAATTATTAGTTTAAGAATATTTTTAAGGTTTTTGATTACGAGGGACTAGCTTATGAAAACGTGAAGGTAATCTGTTTTCAGGATCCACACTAGTATGGTCTTTATGAATTAGACAGACATGGTTTCTGCTAAAACCAGGATGACTGATCAAATGTGTCTTCTCTCAGACTTGGTGACCAGTTCTACAAGGAGGCCATTGAGCACTGTCGCAGCTACAATGCCCGTTTGTGTGCAGAGCGCAGCGTACGCATGCCCTTCCTGGACTCTCAGACAGGCGTTGCTCAGAACAACTGTTACATCTGGATGGAGAAGCGTCACCGAGGACCAGGTAGCAAATTCTGCACTCCCCTTAATAACATTAACATTAATGAGGAGATGGGGTGTGCTAGCATAATTTTGTCATATTATGCATACAATTGCCCCAAAAGGATTTGGAGACTTGAGAATGTATGAATGTCTTTGAATTCTATAACAAAATATCACCAAGTGGCATTTATTTTGTACAGAAATGAAGCACAAATACACTTTTCAAGCAAAACATTTCACAAAAAGAAGTTTGTTTGGTTTCAAATTATAAAAGAATAGATATATTCTTCTAAATTAACCCAGAAAAAAATATTTGGACACTTTCTGGTTGTCAAATGTTCAACCTGTGGTTATTCTGTTAGGACACCTATATGAACTTGATGGGAACTTACTACTTACATCCACCAAAAATCACCTTGAGACCAATTGATTAAAAGACATTACAAAAATGGCTCAGATAAGTAAATATAGTTTTGAGAAAAGGTTTGATATTTGGTTATATAATGCAAGGAAATTCATACATTTTAAATGCTGCTTAAGTGTCCAAAAGGTTTCAGATAGGCTACTTTATAGGGCCAGTATAAATTGCTTTCATTTCATGTATGTTAAATGTAACTGCACATTGGATGGAGAGGTTTTTAGAGTGCTGTATTGTAGTCTGAAATTTCAGTGAGCCAAATCTTTCCACATGTTTAAAACTGGCAAAATGCATGATGTCCAGTCATTCCACATTTTTTTCTGATCTCAACACAGGAATTTGGATAAGTTAGACTTTGGCACTGTACACATCCATCTAAGCCTCAATTCAAATCCCACTTAAAAACTAGCTTTGTTTAAGGATAAAGGCTAAGATATTTAGTTGTAAAACAGATAGTACAGAAAGCACAATATCAATGTATTGTTGATTAGCATTACAGTAATACAGTGTACTACTACAGTATACTGTTTAGGGAGAAGCAACACTGTAGATTTCTGCTTGTAACATGTAACCACCAAATGGTGCTGTTTTACAATGTTATACACTTTTCGTTGGAATAAGATAGAAGACACCTGCATTGGCATATTGGTTTTTAGAAAAGACAATAGCCTTTCCACAGCATTCCATTCCTTATTGCCTGACCAAAACACTGGCGATATCTAGACATACAGTAGTTGCCAAATGGAAAAATATGCCTGCCGAGAACTGGACACAAATAGAGTCAGCGTTTCGCAAGTAGTAAAAGCTCCATAGCCACACCCTACACTTCATGGTAAACTAGTGTTTATTGAATGTTTTTATTCAGTGTTTATCTTTTCTTTCTTTCTTTCTCTTTCTTTCTCTCTCTCTCTCTCTCTCTCTCTCTCTCTCTCTCTCTCTCTCTCTCTCAATTTCTTTCTTTTACTGTTAAGAGACAGGACAAATGCATAACTGAAACCATGTGAATCATTGATCTGTGTAACTGAAAAAGGACCATTCTGTAACTACAAGCAACTAAAAGCAGATTGTGTATTGGGCAATCAAAGAAAATGGGCCTGTGAACACCCCTGATTGGTGCACAGATATTGGGAGGGTAGCGGCATTCGAGGAAATGTCATGTAAAGGCTAGGCGACTTAGATTCATTTAATAAAAAATGGGGCACTTAATAAAAAGTGTTAATTGAAAAAAAAATTCATAAATTAAGTTGGACCAACATAAGAATTAATTAAATAAACCTTAGTAAATTGAGTTTGATGAACCTAATGAAGTTAAAACAACCATAATACATTAGTTTGACCTAATCCAATTAAACTTCATTGTTGGCTCAATGAAACTGACTGAAATTACCTGCAAAAACTTTCTACAATTCAAGTAAGGGTAATTACTTTTTTGAATGTAGATAGGGCATTTGTGTGAGTTAGACTTATCCAGCTTTACACACCGAAGGCTCCGAAATCTTAAAAATGACATTTTGTTTTAAAGCAGAGTGCAAATAATACTATGGGATGAATTCACTAAACAGTTGCGCTACATTTGTGTGCTGTATTTCAGCATAAAAACCTTGGGATTTGCTAACCACTTGCAATCCAGTTTAACTGCGCTATGTGCACTTGTATGGCACTGTGCCGTGCATGTAGACACCTGGATCCCAGTGCCCATAGTTGAAGAAACACCTTTATAACCACACATATACTCTTGAATCTATATCTGTCAATAGAAGAAAAACTATAAGAGCCTATTTAAACCCTGCTACTATCTGTGTGTTTGCAGGGTTGGCGGCAGGTCAGATGTACACCTACCCAGCACGTTGCTGGAGAAAGAAGAGGCGACTCCATCAGCCAATTGACCCTCAGCTTCGCCTTTGTGAACTCCGACTTGGTGAGATAACGATTACAGTTAACTGAGTGATTTCTCTCACAGTTGTACCATTGTACACATTGCTTTTGAATTCTTTCTTTCACTCATTTATTTTTTTTTTTTTTTCTCTCTGTCCTTGATTCTTTGCTCTGAGGTCATTCAGAGGCTGTAGAACTGGCCCATCTGGGTCTAATTATCCTTCTCTGTCTCTCTGTTTCTGTGCCCTGACCGGGCCCCTTTAATCATTTGGCCATGCAGCATTAGAATGTAAGTCTAGGGGACTGATGGGGGAGTACAGAAGGGCTTGAGGAACTCGATAAAGGTGAATAAAGGCCTGTCTGTGTCAACAAGAAAGCCACTCTAATATTTTCTTAGCTGACCCTGAAAATATAGCAGAGCAAGCAATATAAGAACCTCTGCCATTTTTACTTGGAGCTCAGCCAGCATGAGTTCAGCAAAAATCTGTGAAAACAACTCTAATTCAGGCCTCAAATCAGTGTAACCTGGCTGGTTTCTGACAATGCAGATATCAGAAAAAGGACTTGAGTGACAGAATTAAAGAAATGGTTCACCCAAAAATGAAAATTCTGTTATTAATTCTCATGTCGTTCCAAACCCCTATTACTTTTTTCTTCCATGAAACACCGAAGATTACACAAATTTTTGGAAGAATACCCTGGCCATTCTTTTCCATATAATTAAAGTGAATGGGGATGTCAAGGTATTCCAAGTGTTCTGAAGCCATGCAACAGCTTTATGTGATGAACAGATCAAAATTGAAGTCAATATTTTTAGTCCTTTAGACCAGGGTTTCTCCATCACTGGATCCCGACCCAAAAGTGGGTCGCAGATCATTGTCTGCTGGGTCGCAAGGTCTTTTCTGTCATGAGTACAAATTACCAATTAGAAAGATAGAACTGTGCATTTGCAATGTTTGGGGTAACAGTGACCTCTATTTGTCGAATCGTGTTAATATCTCCAGGTTTACGTAAATGACTGTAAGTAAGAGGCTGCATTTCTCTGACGTTAATTATTAGCTGTCCAATTACTGTAAAATAATTGTTCAATGCTACAAATTATTCTTTTTGGACAAGGTCTCTTTACGTATGTAGCATTGAATGCGCTAGCTCCATGCATTACTGTGCTAGTCTGAATGCAATTCCCAAGTAGGGTTGTCACCCATCCCATAAAATGCGGGATCATCCCGTATTTAAAGATGAAATGATACGTCCCGTATTGATTTGATACAGGACACATCATTTCATCTTTAAATACGGGCAATTTGTCCTGTATTTAAGCTGGTATGACGATGTCACTGCAAAATCGTTCAAGATCATTAATTTAACCTTGATATTCATTGGAAATTGTACCTACGGTGGTTAAGGGACTGCCTGAAAAGTCCTCATTGTGCTAAAATGTGCTAAAACTATGGAGGGTGTTGAAATGAACTGTCTGAAAACTTCAGCCAGCAGCACCAAAGCTACCAATATGGGGCTATAGATATAATCCCGCTATAAGCACATAATCATAACTAGATTAATTATGTACCTATTAATTTATTTATTAAATGATAGTCTATGTATTCCATTTCAAGAGTGTAGTCCATCATTAGACCAAGGTGATACAGGCAGAGATCAGTGAGGTGCATCGCAGTTCAACCGGCAGGTCATTTTGGTGAGGTCTATCCTAAGTCCAAGGTTCAGGCAGTGGCATATGAAGTATCCCATGTCTTTTGGTTGGAGTTGGCATCAGTTCATCTCCTGAAGTCCATCATAATAGACTGAAGTGATGTCTGGCTGGCACCGGCTGCATTTAGTCGTCATCACTCAGAGACACGTAGCAGTGGAGTCCGTCACCAAGCAGGAACGGAGCTGGATCTGGCCGGCTCTGGTAACCTCAGGATATGAATCCCGATGTTGAGACAGGGAAACAAATAGAATAATATTAGCGTAGATGCCATTCAGTTTTTTGCAGAGTTATAGATCATGATCATTGTTTCTGGTTCCGACAGACCTAACTAAAGCAGCCTAATTATGAGTTGATGGATAAATTAGGTGTATACCTGGCTAAATAGATGAGTCTTTAGTCTAGACTTAAACTGATTGAGTGTGTCTGCAGTACCAAAATTTCAGTAGTCTGTACATATACCAGTGAAATTTCACGGTTCTCGATACCAATTTTGATACCAGAGCAAAAATATGCTAATATGATAATGTGCTTCTGAACGCACCTGTTTATTTTTTTTTTAATAATCTAATAATTATTTTAATAATATAGTTTAATAATAATTTTACAAAACTCCATGTTTTAAAGTTTAATTTAATTTCATCATCAAAATGGTGTCTAATCAATTAATTCTTAAAATTTGTAACAAGTGAAAATGGAACTTTTCAACTTTTTTTTACTTTTATTCAACAGCAGTCTTGCTTGAGATATATTGCTTGATGATTATTATAATTATTATTATTATTATTATTATTATTATTATTACAGTGAATATCACATTTTACTATACAGTTGTTATATATTTCTGTCACAATTTCTTCCATTTCAGGCATCTAACGTTTATTTTGAATCGTGCTTTTATTATGATTTTTTTTGCCGCAAGCTTCACTTTTCCAGATAAACAGTTCGCAACACAGCCCAGTGTGATCATTGAAGACTTCTAAGTCATGTCTGAAATCTCATCACTTTACTCTGGCCTTTGAGTCTGACAAATGAAATGTAGGACACACTTTTGGAGTGTTTGTAGTTTAGACTACTGGTGTTTGTTTATGTGGTAATTTTGAAATGTTTTGTTTAAAATTTTATTACTGTGAAGCACTTTGGTTAACTCTGTTGTTTTAAATGATATATAAATAACGTTGAGTTGAGATTAAAACACAAATGCTGTGATTTAATTATATAAATATATAGTTTACATGTGCTGCATGGTTCACAATGGATAAGTGCTCTGCTTTGTCATCTCAAACATGGAGGATTTTCAGTGTCTAATGCGTTTCCAGCGTTTGAGCGGTCGGATTTATACATTCAAAGTACGCAGCTCATCCACGCTAAGATTGCAGCATTCAGCGGTTTAATAAATCACACTAGGACATATAATTTGATAAATTTTCCATTTCAGTGAAAAAGAAGTGACAGAGCACGTGTTCAAAATAAGCCTGTGAGCATTTTAAAGCAGTCGTGTGTCAGTCATACTGCGTGCTGGTACCTGTACTGCAGAGTCGGTACTACCGGTACTGCAGAAACATTGGTATTGTTACATCTTTTTTATTTTAGTATCGACTTGGTACCGAAGTATCGGTTCTTTTGACAACAATAGTCCCGAACAGTGTTAGGGAGACTATTCCATAGTTTAGGAGCCAAATAGGAATATGATCTACCTTCTTTTATGGATTTTGATATTCTAGGAACTATTAACAGGCCAGAATTTTGCGATCGTAATGAACGTGATGGAATATAGCATGTCAGAAGGTCACTTAAGTACTGTGGAGCTAGACCATTCAAAGCTTTGTACGTAGTTAGTACAATTTTTAAATTTAATACGAAATTTAACAGGTAGCCAATGTAACGATGATAAAATGGGGCTAATATGATCATATTTCTTGGTTCTAGTCAGCACTCTGGCTGCTGCATTTTGAACCAATTGAAGTTTATTTATTGAACTTGCAGGACATCCTCCCAGTAACGCATTACAATAATCTAGTCTTGAGGTCATGAACGCATGACATTTTTTTTCAGCATTAGCAACAGAGAGCGTGTGTCGTAATTTAGCAGTATTTCTGAGGTGGAAGAATGCTGTTCTACAAACATTGAAAATTTGATATTCAAAGGACAGATTTATAACACCAAAGTTCTTCGTTGTAGAAGACGACTTAACCGTACATCCATCGAGAGTAAAATTATATTTTACGGCTTATTGTTAGAGGTTTTTGGCCCAATAATTAGTGCTTCTGTTTTTTGTTGGTTTTTTTGGAATCGAGTAGAAGGAAATTTCTGGCCATCCAATCTTTGATTTCATTGATACACTGCTAATTTGGAGAATTGTGAAATTTCGTCGGGTTTCGAAGAAATATAAAGTTGGGCATCATCGGCATAACAGTGGAAAACTTACTCCACGATTCCTGATAATATCTCCCAGGGGAAGCATATATAAGGAGAAAAGCAGAGGCCCTTAAGCTGATCCCTGTGGCACTCCATACTTAATTTTTGTTTGATTTGACAATTCCTCGTTTACGCAGACAAAGTGGTAGCGGTCTGCTGAATAGGACCTAAACCATGCTAATGCAAGTCCACAAATACCAACATAATTCTCCAGTCTATTCAAGAGAATGTCGTGATCTATGGTGTCACGCACTTGAAGAGAAATGCAGCCGAGATCAGATGATAAGAGCAAGTAATTTGTAACTCTGATAAGTGCAGTCTCTGTACTGTGATGGGGCCTAAATCCTGACTAAAATTGTTCATGTATACTATTTCTCTGTAGAAATGAACCTAGTTGGGAGTACACTACGTTTTCTAGTATTTTCGACATAAACGGGAGATTTGAAATCTGTCTGTAATTAGCCAATTCTCCAGGATCATGCTGTGACTTCTTAATGAGTGGTTTGATAACTGCCATTTTAAAGTTTCTTGGGACATGTCCTAAGGATAGCGAGGAGTTCATAATATTAAGAAGACGTTCTGAGATTACAGGGAAGATCTCTTTTAAGAGCTTAGTTGGTATAGGATCTAACATACATGTTGTGGCTTTTGATGTTTTGATAGGTCATGAAGAGCTAACAAAACTTATGACAGCGAAGGATTGATGTTGCTTGTGAGAAATTATGAGACACTGTTTTCTGTGGTACTGTGACAGATGATTGCATAATTCTGATTATTTCAATTTTATGAGTAAAGAAATTCATGAAGTCATTACTGTTGTGCTGCAATGGAATATCTTGTTCAGTCGAGGCTTTATTCCTAACCAATTTAGCCACAGTACTGAATAAACACCTAGGATTGTTGTTGTTATTTTCTATGAGTTTGCTAAAATATGCTGACCTGGCAGCTTTTAGTGCCTGTCTATAGCAACAGACACTACAGGCACCGTGAAATACCTCTAATTTAGTATTCTTCCACTTGCGTTCCATTTTCCGAGCTGCTCTCTTGAGAATATGAGTGTGAGCATTGTACCATGGTGTGGGGCTTTTTTTCTTGAATTTTCTTTAATCAAAGGGGGGCGACACTATCAAGAGTGCTAGAGAAGACTGTATTTATATTTTCTGTTATTACTTCAAGTTCAACTAGACTTTTTGGCTTACTGAGTATATGAGATAAATCTGGAAGATTATTAGTGAAGCTGTCTTTAGTGGTCAAAAGAATAGCTCTACCTGAACGATAGCATGGTGTAGATTGAGTAACATTAGCTGATCGCAGTATACAAGAGACGAGGTAATGGTCTGAGATGTCATTGCTCTGTGGCAGAATTTCTGTAGTATCAATATCAACTCCATATGACAGAATTAAATCTAGCGTATGATTATGGCGATGAGTTGGTCCTGTCACATATCGATAAATGCTAATCCCAATGTGTCATTTTCATTATCTATGTGAATGTTGAAGTCACCAACAATTAAAGCTCTATCTACAGTTAACTACTATATCTGATAGAAAATGTGCAAATTCACCAAGGAAATCAGAATACGGCCCGAGTGATCTATATACTGTATCAAGGGCAAAAGATGACAGATTTTTTATTTGTATCTGACGGTGTAGCATTAAGCATTATTAGTTCAAAAGACTTAGACTTATATCCTGTCCTCTGAGTAACACCAAAAACTTCACTGTAAATTGCAGCAACCCCTCCTCCTTGACTCTTCAAGCGAGGCTCATGTTTATAACAACTAATATATTCATCCGGTTTAAGCCAGGATTCAGTCAAACAGAGCACATCCAAACTATGATCTATAATAATTTAATTTGCAATTAGTGTGTTGGTTGAAAGAAATCTAATGTTTAGTAGCCCTACCTTTTATATGATGTTTATCTTATATGTTTTTTTTTTTTTTTCTCAAGTTTTATCGTAATCAAATTTTTTTCTAAATTGTTTAGTGAGGGGCTTGTGTTTGGTAGTTCAGGGAACAGACACAGTCTCTGTGTGATATCTAGGTGATACAGTCTCTGTGTTGTAGTTTATGTGACCTGTGTGATGTCTCAGGGCAGCTAGCAGATGTTCGGAATAGCCAGTTTGTCTGCTTCCTAGTTAGTGAAATCTTCACTATTAAGACTATGAGCCAAATTACTAGAGAGGAGAGCGGTACCTTCCCTGGAGGGATGGAGTCCATCTCTCTTTAGCAGGTCAGGTCTACCCCAAAAACTCTTCCAATTGTCTATGAATCCTATGCTGTTCTATTCTCCGGACACCACTCAGACATCCAGCCATTCAGTGACACTAATCTACTATAAACCTCATCACCACGATGAGCAGGGAGGGGACCAGAGCATAATACAGTGTCTGACATCGTTTTTGCAAGTTCACACACCCCTTTAACATTATCTCTAGTGATCTCTGACTGGGAAAGCCGGACATCGTTAGTGCTGACATGAATAACAATTTTAGAAAATCTACGTTTAGCATTAGCCAGCACTTGTAAATTTGATCTGATAGCAGATGCTCTGGCACCAGAATAGAATCTCCTATAACCAGGGCTCTTTCAACATGATTCATGTTGAACAGGTTAAGAACTGTCCAGTGCATTATTAAAACCTGGAAGGATAGTGGTGAACCGTCAACTTCGCGGAAGAAATGTGGTCGGAAAAAAAATCTTGAGTGATCAGATCACTAAAACGCTTGAAGTCATATCGTAAAAAATAGACAGTAGAACTCACGGCTATGTTTAATAGTGAAATTAAGAGCATTTCCACACGCACAATGGGACAATTAACTTACAGGATTGGGACTAAACAGCTGTGTGGCCATAAGAAAACCACTTGTTAGTGAGGCAAATTGGATAAAACAACTTCAGTTTGCTAGGGAACATAAAGATTGTACTGTAGAGCAATGGAAAAAGGTCATGTGGTCTGATGAGTCCAGACTTACCCTATTCCAAAGTGATGGGCACGTCAGGGTAAGAAGGGAAGCACATGAACCGTCATGCATAGTGCCCACTTTACAAGCCTATGTTGGCATATGATCTGAGGTTGCTTCAATTGGTGAGGTCTAGGCTCAGCAACGTTATGCGGCAATAAAATGAAGTCGGCTTACTGTCTGAATGTACTAAATTGCCAGGTTATCCCATCAATGGATTTTTTTTCTTCCCTGACAGCACGGGCATATTCCAGGATGACAATGCCAAGATTTATCGGGCTCAAATTGTGAAAGAGTGGTTCAGGGAGCATGAGGAATCATTTTCACACATAAATTGGCCACCACAGAGTCCTGACCTTAACCCCATTTAAAGTCTTTGGGATGTGCTGGAGAAGACTTTTACGGATTGATTCGACTCCCCCATCATCAATACAAGATCTCTGCCTAAAATGTATGCAACTCTGGACGGAAATAAATGTTGTGACGTTGCATAAGGTTGTTGAATCATAATCAAAGCTAAAGGTGTTCGAATAAAATATTAGAGTATGCAATTTATTTTTTTTTTTTTTGGCCAGGCAGTGTATATTTAATGAGAGATAAGAATCACTTTGGTGCTTTGACATCATTTTTGAAGCTTGAAAGCCTCAGCATCCATTTATTGTAATTTCATGGAAAAAGAACAACTGGTACAATTGTTCAGATTGGTACAAGAATTACAGATGTGACCTCTACAAACTTGTCTTTTTGTGGTCCACAGAAAAAGATAGTCATAGGGGTTTGGAACAAAATGGGGTTGAGCAAATTATGACAGAATTTTCATTTTAGGGTTTACTATTGTGTAATGTTGGAACTACCCACACACACACATACACCTCACCTCCTGAGTCCATAACAGCTCTCCAGAGCAAATTATTTTGGCATGAGGAATATTTAAGATGATGTTTTGCAGTCCAGTTTTAAGGTATGTAATTTCAAGAGTCCTGGAACTGTAATGTTTATACTATAGCTAGGCATTATTCTGGCCTGCTATAGCAGGACAATAGTTCTTACATTTCCTGTCTAAAATTTGTTTGTGTTGTACATTTCTGGTGAGCAGAGAGTGCTGCTCAAACCAAATGGGTTCAGTGTCCAATATCCCATCCAAGCCCGGTTCATAGCGACAAGCAGGCATCCATGCTTCGAATGTAAATCTTCTTATGCAGTCTGCAGCACTCTTTCTCTCCACAACAGATGTGGCATGTAGAACAGTCCCTAATTCAATAAACTGATTCAATCATGCTATTTTGTGTTTTATATAATCATGCCACGAATAAATCACATGACAAAATACTTATAACAAAATACTTGCATCACCGTAAACTAATACATCAATTATTTTCCTCATCTGCCATATGAAATTGACTATTCTGTGTGGTCCTGCAAAATTCTTAACATGCCTGTTCAGCTGCAATATCAGCCATTGGCGTGATTTAATGGCGTGCATAAATATTGCTGTGCGATGATTTAAACCTTTTGATTTGTGTCGGTAGATATCAAACTCCCTTAGCCTCTTGTTCTACAAATCATGATAGACAGCTGGAAGCGGGGGATGGGCGGCTGCAATCAGCCCCTGACTTGCAGTCTATGCTATTTTCAGCTTCTCTCCCAGGAGAAGAGTATGTCTCGACTCAATCAGAAACGGAGAGAATAAAGACAAGGACAAAGATTCATGCAAACATTTTCAATCAAATGTTTACAGCAGCTTAAACACATGTTTTGTAGGTTAAAGAGTATGAGTAGGGGGTATTTCTCAGCAAAAAATTGATGGGGTCATCAAAAGCCACTGCCTTTTGAAGCACTGTAACTTCACAAAGCCCAATACAGAAATTAGAGATATGGCTATAAATAAAAATGATATAAAATCAAAGTTCATAAATCGGGGTATTTGTATATGTTCTAGTTATAATGCAAATGCATATTCAGAATACTTGTAACAGCATTATGTTATCAGTATATGCGTAAATGTAATCCGTTACAGTTACAAAAACCCAACGTAATCAGATTACCATTACATTTGGTAAAAATTGGGATTACTAGCAGGAATTTTTCATTTATAACAAAAGAAACAAAAGATACTTGTGTCAAAAAATTATATAGGCCGCTGCTTGCTTTAGATTGGTACAGATGCTCAGATGTGCTTCTGGTTCTCTCTCGTAGCTCATGTGAGTTAGAAGTGCCACTCACTGTCATGCGCAAATAATACCTGTCTCACATCACCACTCTGCTCTCGAGGCAAATGAGTAAAATCATTAAAAGGGCTGTTTCTTTACAATGGCCACTGGACAAAATGTACTATATTTGTGGAAAATTTGACATTCTGCTTTCATTTTCCAAGGACAAAAATATAATTTATAGAAGCATTTGAAGATAAGACACACATGAAACTCATATTAGCTAGGCTAAGTGTTCCCTGATAGTTTCACTGTCCGAGTGTCAGTCTATCGTTTCACGGAAGCAGGAATAGCTGCCAGTACTTTGACAAGAATTGTGCATCATTGAAAATTCAGTAAAAAGTAACATGTTCCGTATTGAAATGGAGAAACGACCACTCCCCCCACCCCACCCCTCCATGCAAAAATATTTAATATTTAATTTTAATATGTTTGATAAATAACAGACTTTAAATAAGGGCGATTAGAATTAGATTTCGACGTGTGCAGTTGCCAGATTTCTATAGGTGAAATCCCCCAATCAGTTCTGGACACTTGTACAGTTTGGATATATGCTGCCAGGGTGACGCTTTAGTCACGCAATCTGGCAACCTTGAGCATGCGAGCTCTCTCTCAACTGCAAAAAAAGACGGTGGTTTTCTGAAAACACTGTAAAACAGGTACGTCGGAGTTTGCGATAGGTTGATTGTCCTTCCTAGTGTTCACATGAAACTTACGGCAAATGTTTTCAAATGTTTCACGCACTTGCAAACATGATCAAGTAGTAGACTAGAGTAGAAAAATGTGTGTCTGCAGTGGGTGAGCGACTTTTTCATGATCATAAGGTGGATTCTTTTCACAAAATTGATCAGAAAATACAATTACAGAGAGTAACGTGCATATTATGGCAATTTCTCCTAAGGGTCAATTAAGTGATGCTCATTTTTGTCCTGATCTATTAAATTTAAAATACATAAATGCAATTCACACAAACCATTGACTTGAATACACCTCTTCTATGATGAACTTTTTTCAGTTGCTGTGTTTAAAGTCATATTGATATTTTTTCTGGGACATACAGTAAAAAATGTCATGTGGTGTCCAGAGACAGTAAGTAAATAAATAAATAAATAAATAAAAAGTCAAAGTCTCATTAAAATCTGAAATTCCTGAAAAAAGAAATGTTGGCATGACTACAGCAGAATAATCTTTTATTGTTATTTCTTAAAAAAATAAACAGTGAAACAATTGTTTAAAAATATGATTCATATTTTAAAATGCTTTTGCCCACCAAATCAAAATCTTTGGGTGTAACCAACATGAAGGTAGCCATTTTGTTGTTCATGTTGACCATAAAAACTGTAAAACACAGTAAAATAGTGTTTTGTCAGTATTTAGTTTGCTGAGATAAACATTGGCACCGAGACTGTTTGTATAGACGGGCCACTTCTATTAAAACGAGTGGGAGAAACTGGAATGCCCAGCAGTCAGCGGATGTAGAAAGGAAGATGTTTAAAAAAATATCTGACATTTATTTTGACATGTTTATGAAAAGGCACATTTTATTCATGTGGTGTAACCTTGAGTAAAATTCTTGATATTTTTGACTCAAGTTCATAATATTTATTATATTATATTACGAAACTTTTTGTAAATTAATGAATAAATTGTTTATACTCTTATGTATTCAAGGTGCAAAGAAAGTATTATAATACTTTTTACATAATGGTTACACCACATGACAATTTGAAAGTTTTTTTTTGTTTATTTTTTTTATGGAAAATGCTATAAAGGTTTTTCAAAAATTTATGAAACCAAATTGGACAAAGATTAGATTACATTTCTGAGAATATGACAAATGTTTTAAACTAGATTTTTAAAAGGTTTCTCATTTTAATTTTGGGTGTAATTTGTCAATGACCCATAAGTAATAGGCATTGGCTTAATAATAATGATGATGATGAAGATAGTCTGTGACCTACCTATTGCAGTCAGAAGTTAGTCAGTGGTGCTAGTTAGTCTACATGCTAATTGCAATACATGGCAGAATTAATAGAGGATTCTCCTGATTTGTTTAAATATACTGAGTTTTTCTACATTTGGACATGTGACCTTGAGGTAATACAAAAG
The DNA here is from genome assembly GCF_019703515.2 of Myxocyprinus asiaticus. Taxonomy (NCBI): domain Eukaryota; kingdom Metazoa; phylum Chordata; class Actinopteri; order Cypriniformes; family Catostomidae; genus Myxocyprinus; species Myxocyprinus asiaticus. Next base: position 28,414,857 of record NC_059362.1, read on the forward strand.
TAATTAAAAGTAATATGATTACTTATTTTGGTGATTGGATTAAGTTACTGATTACATTTTTAATAAGTAATCATTATTTGTAACGGATTACATTCAAAAAGTAACCCTTCCAACCCTATCTATACACTCACTGAGCACTTTATTAGGAACACTATGGTCCTAATAAAGTGCCAGACGTGGTCTTCTGCTGTTGTAGCTCATCGCCTCAAGGTTCGATGTGTTGTGCATTCTGAGATGATATTCTGCTGACTACAATTGTACAGAGTGGTTATCTGAGTTACCATAGCTTTTCTGTCAGCTCGAACCAGACTGGCCATTCTCCGTTGACCCCTCTCATCAACAAGGTATTTCCATCTGCAGAACTGCCATTCACTGGATGTTTTTTGTTTTTGTCACCATTCTGTTCAACCTATACAGACTGTTGTGCGTTAAAATCCCATGAGATCAGCAGTTGCAAAAATACTCAAACCAGCCTGTCTGGCACCAACAATAATGCCGCAGTCGAAATCTGAGATCACATTTTTTCCACATTCTGATGATTGATGTGAACATTAACTGAAGCTCCTGATCTGCATGATTTTATGCATTGCACTGCTGCCAAAAGATTGGCTTATTAGATAATTGCATTAATAAGTAGGTGTACAGGTGTTCCTAATAAAGTGCACAGTGTGTGTGTGTGTGTGTGTGTGTGTGTGTGTGTGTGTGTGTGTGTGTGTGTGAGAGAGAGCTTATGTGACTTTTATATCGGTGAAAACCATACATGAACATATACATGTGTTTTACATACAGTATATTACCACATATCAGTTTTCTGTATGGGGGAGATTTAAGATCAGGAGTGGACAACACTAAAAATGTGTGGCGGATCTAAGACTCCTTTTCTCTCCTGCTTTCTCTCTTCATACACATCCTCTGTTTTATCTACAGCACCTTTTATTAAACCTATAAAAAACATATTGATGGCTGGTGTGTCCAAGAAAGCCACTTAAACTGACCTTGGCCGACACACATTAGAGAATTCATTAAGTAAAAGTGCCACACATCTGGATGCCAAGTTATAATGCTCTCCTCCATCATTTGATCATCATTTGAGACATTATTGCTTCTATGATCGCAAGTTAATGTACATTAGGTCTGGGCGATATGCAAGAAATATTTTCACAATGTTTTTATTAAAAATAACCGATTACATCATCAAAGCCCCTTCCCCCACTGTTGAGCCTGTTAAGTAAACGTATTAACCACCCAACACAAGTAATAAATTATATATATATATATATATATAAAAAAAGGATTTAAAAATATTTTTTAAATAAATAAATAAAAAACATAATTTTTTTTATTAAAACCTGCACCAAGCAGAACTGGCATCGCATTCTTCGCTTACCCCTCATGAATAAACCATAAATAAACCATTACCTCTAGTTAGTTCAACACAACCCACATAATTTCTACTTCCATAAAATGGCTAAAACAGTTGTTTACTTCACTTATTCTGTGCTTAAATTAATAGAAAACACCAGTTTTCTTTTTAGGTGTAATCCTAATAAATTCCCTTGTGTTCCCAAATTAATGCTGCCTAATCATTTCCACAGTGTTCTTATTGAATTTGTGTTTGTATTGCGTTTCATTAATGCTGCCAAAATAAAATGAAATAGAACTCAATTTTAGGTTGAAAGTGAATGTGTTTTTGTATTATTTTATGATTTAATCACTTTCATCTTTGTTTTTTCAAGTACTTTCCCTAAGCAAGGTTTTTTAATGGGGCCATCATTTTATTTCAAAAGAAAACTTTAGTTTCATCGTTTGTCTATGACTGTTGCAATCAACATCGGCGTATTTGTCAGTTATTGTTGAAACACAATTACATCGTTCTATTCCCCAGCCGCCCTATACACCAAAATCTATTTTTAATTAAATTCACGCTTTCCGCAGGTGTGTTTCCGCTAATGACAGTGACTTTTTTATTTAAATAGTCATGGCGCAGCACTATTTTAGCGCATTTAGCATCTGATTAAACTGGATTGCGGGTGGTTAATAAATGAGACAGGTTTTTGTGCTAAAATATTGCATGCAAAAGTGGCCCAACTGATGCCATTATGAAGCAGGTTCAGTTCAGACAAGTGATATATTTTACTGTTACTGGTAAAACTAAATAATTTACTGGTACTTTTTATTTAAATATACATGAGAAAGAGGTTCAATAAAGATACTTCTGCTGGCTGACCACCTGACCTTCTCTTTTTCTACCTTTTTCTTTTTCTGTCTCTTTCTCTCTTTTAGAGGCTGAGCTGATGGCCAAGAGAGAAGCTCCACCCACAGAGGCCACAGCCCTGGAGGCACTGTTAAGGGGTGACGGGCTCCTGGACAAGAGGAACAACAACTCTAAAGAGGAAGAGACATTGCTGGAAATCCAGGTAGCACATTCTACAGTCATTTACAAGAGAACTCATTAGTTTGGACATGCAGGACATTATATTAGGAGTCTGTCTCAAACAGGGCTCTGCAAACCATCAACAGCACCGCACACTGTGTGCATTGTATCTGTGTGTCATTGAGAGTGGAAAGCTCTTAAAATGTCAGGACTCTGGCAGATCTGGAAATAGCTACAGTATATTCACTGTGTCTTAACTAGGCACAATGTGACAACTTTCCAGTGACAAGCAATTGGTTGGCGATTTAATGGCACCTGTTACTTGAAACTCAGATTTAAATGGAAAAAAAATAGCTTTTATCTCCAGTCACTTTATTGCATTGTGCCTGGTTGGGGCGATGGCACAGAGCTTTATAGGTTGTGATTTACCATCATCAGTCAGTCATATCCACATCATTCATTGTCTCTGTAAAGCCCAATCCATCATCCAAGACCCCATCCACCCTAGCCGCAAGATGTTTTACCTCCTACCTTCTGCCAAACATTACTGCACTAATAGTGCAAGGACCACTAGACTCAAGAACAGATTCTACCCCACAGCTATTTGCATTCCCAGAAGCTGACTGCAGTACTTTTTTTTGTACATCTACACTATGTAGTTTACATGGTCAATTCTCACACATTACATATTTACTCAAACTTTGAGTGTAAATTAGATTATATGTATTTTATTTTGCAGCTTTCTGTAATACTTGATTCTGATTGGTCACGGCATTCAGCGGTCAAATATGTTGGTATAATAAGGACTGCCAAACTGTATAACTGACTATTGACCTAAGTAGACCATTTTCTACATAGTTGTGGTAGTTTCATATCTCTTGTATCACTATGCAAGCGATCTCTTTCTTCTCACATAATAAAATAATTTAAACTAAAAAACAATATTTAATGTTAATTTATTAATTTAATTGTTTAGTAGCCGTGTAATAGGTGGGATGATGTAAAGTCAGTGTTTGCGTTGATCACCCTGTCTTGGTTTATTTTGTGGTTATGACTGGCTGACTGTATATTATCCTTTACTTACCTTATTCACAGCATATTTATTGTGTTTACTGTCTATTGTCTTTTAAACGGTGCAGGAGACACTACAACAATGTCTTATGTTCTTCGTTTACTGTGAAAGATCAGAGTGTCTAAGATTTCTATTGACCGATATGTTTTCTGATTAAATTATTGACTATGACTATTGTTTTCTGAAGTGCATTGATCTTTATATTGTCATAATTGTTTACCCCATCTGTACTTCATTCACTGCAGAGGGTGCTTGAGGCAGATGAAAATGGGGATGGTTTCCATGATGATGAGGATTTTGAAGTGGACACACCAAAGAGGAAGCATCGAAACAAAGGCAGGGTGAGTGATGAGCATGAGACGGAATCACAGCAAATAAAAATGAGAGAGTGAGAGCAGAGAGAGAGCGATAACATGAAAGAGCAGAACAGTTGTGATGATGAGTTTGACTTATAGAGTGTGCAGGGATGAAGAAAACTGAGATGGAGAAAAACTTTCCAACTTGCAATTGTTAAAATGAAATTAGTTAAATTAAATGGACATATTTGGAAAGCGATTAAGCATTATGTGATTTGCATGTTGATTAGAGTCGAGGCTCTGGACGCAGGCGAACAGAAGCGGTGGCCAACGATGATCAGGATAAACCCTACGTGTGTGACAGTAGGTGTCAATTTTGTAGACAGTATTACAGTATAACCTTTGTGCCTTAAAGGGATAGATCACCCAAAAATATAAATTCTTTCATTATTTACTCAGCATATGAGTTTGAAACGTCATGAGGGTGTTATTTTTTCATTGGAACACAAAAGCAGAATTTTTGAGGAACCTTAACGCAGCTCTTTTCCATAAAACCATATTTCATAGTGACTAGGGGTGGGTAAAAATATAGATTTTCCGATGCATCGTGATCTTCATTGAATGATCTCGATATTGTTATTTTACTCTATGCGTAACCCTCCACTACAGTGAGAGGAAATCACTTGCAACTGGAACAGAAAATCTTAAAATACATTGCTTAAATCATTTAATAAATGAAATGTATTTATTTGTTTTGGAAAAACATCACGACAGACCACTAGACCACTGCTGAAGCAGGCAGCGCATAGATGGCGCTGTCACATGGCACCTGTTACATTTGGCAGAGCTGTTCAGAATGGGCCAATCACAATCAAGTGTTACTGGAGGATTTAAAAAATATATATTTTATAGATACTGCTGTTGCGGATTTAACAAGTATGAATCCTTGCAACTATCAGTTTTAATTACAATTTACTCTCCAGAGTGAAATAATTATATGAGATGTAAAACGTTTTGAATGATTTGAATGCAGATCAATGCATTCAGTTTTGTGAGCCGTCTAGTGCCACCTTCTGTAAAGAAAGCTTTGTGTCTCACAAAATAGGTTATTTCTGACAACATTTGGGTCAATATCAAAATATGTTGAACATACATAAGTCATAAACATGTCCCTTGACTTTTTTAGTCATGAAAAAGTTTTCAAATAGTGAAAAAAAAAAACAATTTCTTATTATTTTTTTTTATAATTTTATAACCTAACCTTTAATGATATGAAATGGCTTGACTTGAAATTTTTTTGAAAATATATTTGAAATTGTTAATTGCCTGAAAAAAATCCTTGATCCCTTCATTTGGTACACCACTTCTATGACATGTAAATTTATTTGTGTATTTATTTTGTACTTATTTTTAATAAAAGCATTAGTGCAAGGCCGAAAAAGTGTGCAAAAAACCAAAACAAAATTATTATTAATAATTATAATAATTTAAAAAGAATGTTTGTTCCTTGATTTCATGTTATTGGTTTTATCAATGTTAAAACCTTTATTTTTATTTTTTTATTTTTTATGTTTAAAAAAAAAGTTATACAAAAAGTTGTAGAAAATAATTTTGAAGGTTTAAGTTCAGAGGCTGCTTAAATATGCATATAGTGATTTTTCCCAGCATGTTAAAAAGTTATTCACATTTTAACTAATATTTTCACACAAAAATATTTGGTGTTGTACCCCATTGAACCCTCAAAATGTGGTGTCGTAACCCATTTAACCCTCGTTAGTGTTAACTTAGTGTTAACTTGCTTCGTTCGTGAAACAAAATTAAATAATAAAAGAAAGAACAACAGCCAAGATGTCCTTTTATGAATAAAAATTAATGTCAACATGTTACAAAATGTTTACCCAAAACGTTTAATATTGAAAATTTCAATATTTTGTACGTTGGAAAGTCACAATTTTTTGAGAATGACCCATTTGCAATTTCAGTCAGTTCCTCACATAAATCTGTTGTGTGACTTAGAAAACATGGACAGCACATGAGTCATATGGACTACTGTTTACGGACCCAGTTATTGACTTTTGTTGGAAAGCGAAGTGCGTTTTAAGGGAGCACACTACAATTGTACATCAATTTCATCATGAATGAACCAAGAATAGTTACTGTGAGAATATGTAGTTAAAGATGCTCAGTGTTGTACTTATATTAACTGAATGGTTAAAATATTTTTATTTAAAATTAACAAAAATAATTTGTTTTAATGACATCTCGAGCATAGTCCCTGAAAACAATTTAAAATGTGCTTGAAAAGTCCTTGAAAGTCCTTGAATTTAACTTTGAAGCATCTGAATAAACATGTAACAAAAAATAATATATGAAATTTAATATCTTATTTATTGATTGAATACATGGATTTGTAAATTTTTAAAAAGCCAAAATGTGACCAAAATGATGAAAAAATAATAAACTATAATTAGTCAAATGAATAGTTTTGTAATGTAGTTAGAAAGTCCCCTGTTTAACTAACAGCATTAGCTGGGAGACAGTTTCTTTCATATGTAAGCAAAAGGGATATTATAACTGAAATATACCAATATGAATCGATATCGAATCGAAATCGAAATCGAATCGAGAGCTTGTGAATCGGAATCGAATTGGTGAAATCTGTATCAATACCTTAATGGTGACCACGAGATGTCAAATTCAAAACTAGCCAAAAAAACACCTAAAATCAACATACAAAAACAAAGCTATAGCATGGCTTCATAAGACTTGGAATATAGTGCACAATTAATTTATTTTTATTTTTTTGGAGCTTGTCAGATATGGTCGCTCATTGTATTGAAAGCTGTGTTAAGATTTTTCTCCATTGTGTTCCATAGAAAAAACAACAGCTTACCGGTTTGGAATGACATGAGGGTGAACAAATAGTTACAGAATTTTTGTTTTTGCTTTAATTATTTGTTTAAACCCTAAGCCTTCTTAAAAATGGTATCTAACTTTGTATAATTACTTGTACATTGTAGTAGTATTCTCTTTTCTGTCATCAAATTAACAAATACATTTTCATTGTCTCTGAGCTGTGTTTTAATCATAAGAATTTATTTTATTTTGACTAGTTCTGTTTGGATGTCCTTATTCTTTTAATATTTTTTTTTTTTTTTTTTTTTTTGGTCCTATAAAAAAACAAACAAAAAAACATCTTCCATTTTGCCATATGGTACCTGCCTGTGTTTCTCATCTCAGCATGGTGGTCTTTTATAATCTCAACAGCATGTGACTACCTGACAAAATCTCTCTGGAGGAGATACAGCTGCTTTGGGTTCCAGAGGCCTCTCTGAATGTAACTTACTTCCTGTTTTTTGTTTTCTGTCTCCTCTTTTGCTTTGTGTCTTCTCTGTTTCAGACAGATACAAACAAAAGCATAACTCAAAAACTACTGATGCAGGTATTCAGCCATGTTGTCATCTTCCTCTTGCTCAGATCTGTGGGCTACGCTAATGACAAGGCTAATCAGTTAATGCTTCTGTTGTGGAGGGATTATTAACATTAATCAGCTGGTTGCTTCTCTCTGTAGTTGCTGTTACACCAAATCATGATATTTCATACCGCTTGGCCAAAGCTATACCGCATGGCTAACAACACAGCATTTTTCCATTTACACTAAAATAGCTAAGCTAAAACACATAGCCTTTTCATTGCTGCACCTAGACACCTAGAATACAGGCCCTATTCTAGGTAATCCAACCACTGCATTGCTGGAACGATTGACTCTGGATGTGCAGTTTGCTCAAATGAATGCATGTAGTGGCTTCCCTTTTCCCCTTGACTCCTTTATTTTGTGCCTGTGTCCGACTATATGATTCGGCACAGTCTGTGTAAAAATAACATCTGTTACATCAAATATTTAAAGGTGAAGTGTGTACATTTTAATAGTCAATAGCATCACTAAATGGAATTGCTAAAATAATGACTTTTATTACTTTAGAAATAATGAGTTTTCCCAATTACTCCCCCCATTTCCCATTGGTTCTAAAACAGATAGTGCTGCCCCAAACTTACACCATTGATCGAGATAATGTTTTTGTGTCAGGCTGGTCGGTATGTTCAAACAAACAGAGCACTGTTTTTAAGTGCCTCAATGTTGACCCTTTTCAGGGAAATCAACCTACAAAAGGCTTAGGCAACCTACTTATAGTTGTCTCTGCGTGTGCATGTGAAGTTGGAATAGGAAGAAGTATTTTAATGTCCCAAGAAATTACACACTTCACCTTTAATAGAGGTGCACAAAGTAATTTTTTCCTCTTAACATTTTTTTTTTTCCCCTAAAGGAATTGTACTTTTGACAAATATGTTTACATGATGTACTCTCACATGAGATCAAGAAATAATGTAGGATGGGACTTAAATTATTAGTTAATATTATTTTTACTTACTTGCTCACTCAGCAGAAACATCACATTACGTCAGCAGAAAAGTCATTTCTGAGGTGGAGAAAGTTGTTACATTTTGTGTGTGTGTGTGTGTGTGTGTGTGTGTGTGTGTGTGTATATATATATATATGTACTGTACATTTTGCCCCCTTTAAAATAATGCAGAATAATGAATCATAATAATACTAGAAAAATATGTTAAATTAAATAGGGTATCTTTTTTTATGTTGTTTTTGAGGTAATTAAAGAAAACTATATTGAAAATGATAAAATCCTTGTAAGACAGACCTATGTTAATGTTTTGAAAAGAATCTAAATTCATTCATGTAATTTGGGTGAATTTCAGAACCTCCTACTGTAGTAGTGATCTGTTTTTAGATACATATGAATTCTTTCTTCAGGGTACAGTTGTTTATCCTTATTTATAAATTTTTAGTGTGAGCATCTATTACTGTTATTTTTAGAGTGAAAATATTGGACTTTACTTGCTAATATTGCAGTCTGCAACCCACATATGCTTGACATATTTACTGCATCCTGCTTGACCTGTAGAATACAGAGTTATCTCCAGGGGCAGACTGGCCATTGGGAGAACTGGAACTTTTCCCAAAGGGCCGGCCGCAAAACGAATGGGCCACGATAAGCTGAAATGGCCCGCCGCGTTATGCAGAACGGGCCACAAAACTGTGCCGCGATATGTAAAATCCCAGGCTGATTTCTCTTCCCAGTCCGCCCCTGGTTCTCAGTGGCATATGGAGAAGAGACTATGTAGTAGGTGCTGAGGTTTAAATAATATGACCATTTAAAATAACATGTTTAGTAACAGCAAGCCATAGTTATTCTATATCCATAGACACATCGATACTGTTTGATATGTCCTGTGTCTGTAATCTCATAGTGTATCAATCTGGAACCTGTATCTTGTTAAACATATAAGTAATGCATAGGCCCACTTTTGTATTTAAGATTCCACTTCTATCACATCTGCAATTTACAGTTACAGTCATTGCAGAGTTTGGAGCAATGCTTAGCAGCACCTGTAATTGTTCTGTCTGTTTAGCATATATCAGAGGGTGCTGAAGACTCACTGTGGGATTGCAGCGCTAATACTGTGCCTTGAACACAGCTCTTACTGCCATGTCTCTCTCAATGGCTAAGAACATGCTGTGTAGATTTTGTGATAGCGTTGAGCCTCCACTGCTAACCACTTTGTGTGAATGTGTTAGCATCACAGTTTGATTATTAGAGTGGCTTAGCATTAGCTGAGATTAGCTGAGGTTTTTTTCAGTAGAATGAATCTCATTGCAAATGATCTTCTATATCTTAGTTTGTGGAAAACGTTACAAAAACCGCCCTGGACTAAGCTACCACTATGCCCATACTCACCTTGCTGAAGAGGAGGGTGAGGAAGAGCGAGAAACTGAAATACCCCAGTCTCCTCCTGTCCACCCTGAGAACCACAAACGTAAGTTAATATTCATTTTATTGGTAAAACAAATGTTTCATATCTAGGACCTGTTCTGATACTCACCCAACTGAGAACATGTACTGTAAACCCTAATGATCAGAAGTAAGGAAAAATTTAATCATACAAATGAGAGTTTATTAACTTAAAAAAATTTATGTAACTGATTGCCTCAAATGTTTTAAGTTCTGTTAACTTATTAGGCTTTACAGTGTGAATTGCAGTAAAAAAAAATACTAAAAAGCTGTCTGTAACAGTTCGGGAAAGGAGGATGCGGGAGCCGAATCCACATTCAGCGAGACTTTAACTAGAACACAACATCAAACTGAAAACACAGCAACATAAAACAAACAAACACACACAGAGCGGCCGCGTGTGTCTCTCTCTCTCTCTGGTGTCCCTGGCTCTTCCCATATCTCCCTCCCACTGATTAGGCAACTCGGTGCCAGGCATGCATACTCACGGCCCGGCCACGCCCTCCTCTCGTCACACTCCTCCACCGCCCGATTCAGGCCGGGGCGCCATCCGGACTGGCTTACTCCCCCCCATCTCTGGAGGGGAGCCGCTGCCCTTCCAGCCGTTCCACCACCCGATGGTCCTCCCCGCCTCCTGAGAATCTGAGAGAGATGAGGGGAGGGAGGGGGAGAGAGAAAGAGTGAGCGGGAGAGACGGAGAGAGAGAGAGGAAAGAGAGAGAAAAGAAAACGCTCTTCTTCGGCTTCCGCAGGCACGCCGTCCACTCGGTCCTCAGCCGCTCCTCCGTCCCCAGGCAGACGGCAGCGGTTCCTCCGTCCCCAGGCGGACGGCAGCGGTTCCTCCGCCACCCGGCGGACGGCAGCGGGTCCTCCGCCACCTGGCGGACGGCAGCGGGTCCTCTGCTTCCTGGCGGACGGCAGAGGTTCCTCCGGCTCCTGGCGGATGGCAATGGCTCCTACTTCTCCTGGCGGATGGCAATGGCTCCTACTTCTCCTGGCGGATGGCAGCGGCGAGTTCTCCCGGACAGTGTGCCCTTCTTCCTTTTCTGGGTTTTGGCACCAGTGTAACAGACCAAGTTCTTAATGTGGAAAGGTGGAAGCGGGGACTGGGTGAACAATCCACATCAGACATTTATTGCTGCACTTTTCAGTGTCACAATAAGACACCGCTTTTCAGCAGTACACAAAAGGTTTGCTTGTCAGCACACACCACACTGACACGCAGATACACACAGACAGCTTCGTGCTTCTCTCTCTCTCAAACAGCGGCTCCGACTCCACCTTATCCCTCTCCCGGGTGATTGCGATCTTTCTCCCCCAGCCGTCCCTCATCACTTGGCCACACCCCCCTGCTCTCCGCACTGTCACTGAATTGAAATGCTCTTTATAGGCAGCAATTCTATTACTGCCCACTTTCGTGTGCCATAAGTAGCGCACCTCACGAAAACTGCAGAAGAGTCTTTACAAAGCTCCAAGATTTTGAATTAGCAATTGATACTAAAACCAAAATATTTGATGAAATAGTTCATTTTTAATTAGATGGAATTATTTTCTATTGATACTTTTAAGTACTGAATAAAATAAAATATAGGTTATATATAAAATAGACTGTTCTTCCATTAGGCTATAAAATAAGTAAATAAATAAATAAAATACTATTCTGCATTCTACAATTCACCCAGTTATATTTGAAATGTTTTAAATTTCTTTCAAATCCGTCCATCATCTTGGGTATTCCTCTATACTGAGCTCGTCACAAACAATGCATTGTGGATTTGCCTAATCTGGGAAAGATTTTGCAATGCTGCTGGAAAAAATTAAATATCTTATAAATGACCAAACGCATTCTAGATATGGCACAATAAATAAAACAGAATGCAGGTGTCTTGAGACACGTTTTAACAATTAAAGTTATTTTTAACTTAACAGGGCGTCTAAAAAATACGCCAATCTTGCGTTAGAAGCTACAAAAACAGCATGGCACAATGCAACAGTCAAAGACGTCTGTCTATTGCATGTATACATAGAAAAACAATTGAAAATCAACACAGATGAAGAAAACATTCAGTTTAAATGACCCTCTAAGGCAGCATAAATTTGCTACCTACTGTTTGGAATAGCCTGTCAGGTGTACTCGGTCTGGTGCATGCTTATGATGCCTAAAAAACTGTCAAAGTAGACTGCTCACAGGAGTTTGAAACAGAGCTGTTGTTAATAATATTCTGCTATGTTTCTCTCTTCTTTTTATTTTAATCTGTGCTATTTTTACAGCACAGAAAGGGCCTGATGGCACAATCATCCCCAATGACTACTGTGACTTCTGTCTGGGTGACTCCGGCTCCAATAGGAAGACAGGCCAAGCTGAGAAGCTGGTTTCCTGCTCGGACTGTGGCCGCTCTGGTGAGTCCAACTTCACTGTATTCTCTATTACTCACAGTTACAGTATCTGCCCATGTAAGATCAACAATAGTTTTTTCACCTCCATCTTGAATTCATCTCACACTGAGGGAGACCTATATTATGACATTTAATAATAAAGTTGATACCAAGAATAATTTTTTTGTAGATTTTACCAGATGCTAGTATTTAATAAATAAAAAACAAACAGTAAAGGTTGTCAAAGATGACATTCAGTGATTTATCTCTCTCTATAATAAATGGAAGAGTTTTCCCTATCTGTCACTCACTCGACGTTGTGTCAATGTAGTGACACTAGGGGTCGCTCTTGGGAGCCCCAAACACCTCTGATCTTTGAGAAAAGGCCAATGGGATTTGGTGAGTGAAATTTGCATGCCACTTCCCCGGACATACGGGTATAAAAGGAGCTGGCTCGCAACCACTCATTCAGATTTTTTCTTCGGAGCCGAGTGGTGCTCATTCATGAATTCATTCATTGAATTCCACTGCCGTTCCATTCACCTCTGCGTATGCTTTGGATATATGCCGCATTTCAGCGGTTTCTCCCCCTCGTGCACGAATAAGTGCAGAGAACGCCCCTGGGCGCTTCGACAGCTAAAAGAGAGTATATATTCTAATAATAAAAGAGTATATTTTCCTCTAAAAGTGTGGCACAGATGGAGAGCATCTTTTTAAAGATGACTTTCCGTCTGTGTATATTTCCTGGTTGCGGTCATTACCTCTCCGCCTTTGACGGCCACGATTGCTGCCTCACGTGTCTGGGCTAAGCCACGCTGAGACAGCGTTCGCGGATGGCTCATGCTCTCACTGTGAGAGCGTGACCATGGCAACGTTGTGGTCGTGGCTTTCCTTCTTAAAGGGGAAAGCCACGCCACCTGGCTCCCCGCCCCCCTCCTTCTACCTATGGGTACGAGGCCGCGTCGGTTAGCGCTGGGGATGATTTGGGGACCCCAATGGGAGTGGTTCCACTAGGTAATCCCCCACAGACCTCCCATTCCCCAGTACGCTCTTTTGCCCCAGTCGAGTTCTGGGATGAGACAGGTGGCTCGCCCCAGGGTGAGTTTGATGTCTCATTTGGGGCTCGAGAGCAGGAAGAGCTCTCGATCGCAGCATTGGGGAGCGGGCTGATCCAGTAGGACGCAGAGGACTCGACTGGACTCCCACCTTCGGGTGTGGTCGCCCAGTCTGAGGCCGACGTGGAGCTGGTGGACATATTTGCCCGGGCTGCTGCGAGCGTCGGGCTTGAGTGGAACCCTCCACCCTGCCCTGAGCCTTCACAGCTTGATGATTGGTTCCTGGGCTCAAAGCAACGCTCACGGCCGCTCCCCAATCGTGGCAGGCGCCTTTTACTGCCTGGACCCGACCTCTGAGCCTCTCCGCTCTCACTACCCTCGACGTTGGGGCGGCTAGGGGGTACACGGCGATTCCCCAGGTGGACAAGGCGGTTGCGGTGCACCTGTGCCCGCACAACGCTGCCACCTGGTGGACTCGCCAGAGACTCCCGTCCAAGCCTGTAAGTCCACGTCATCCTTGGTGACCAAGGCTTGCAGTGCCGCTGGACAGGCCGCATCTGCCCTGCATGCCATGGCCCTCCTGCAAGTGCACAAGGCCAAGGCGCTGAAAGAGCTGCATGAGAGTAGTCCCGACCTGGGAGTGATGCAGGAGCTGTGCTCAGCGACTGATCTCACCCTCCGGGCGACGAAGGTCATGGTGTGGGCTCTCTGGCAGGTGATGTCCACCTTGGTGGTCCAGGAGCGCAACCTGTGGCTTAACCTGGTCGAGATGAAGGATGCCAACAAGGTACGCTTCCTTGATGCCCCCATCTCCCAGGCTGGCTTGTTCGGTGATGCCGTCGAGGGCTTTGCCCAGCAGTTCTCTGCGGTCAAGAAGCAGACGTAGGCTATCCAACACATCCTGCCCCAGTGTGGCTCAAGGTCCCGCACCCGTCTGCTCGTCGCCAAGGGCGTCCCCCTGTGGTGACGACACCAGCTCCGCCGCAGCCCAGGCTGACTGCCCGGCCCCGGCATAGAGCCCCCTGCAGGAAGCTGATGCCCCCTGTCTCACGGTCCGGCGCTAAGAGCCCCAGGAAGGCTTCCAAGCACCCCTGAGACAGACGACCCAGGGAGTAAGAGGCCTGCTGGAATCCCAGAGCTGGTATACAGACCACTCCATCCCCCGGTGGGGGGCCAGGAGGAGAATCTTTTGTGTCCTTTGAATTTGATTTCGGCACATGCCCGAGAGGCTGCGGCACCCACATTTTCGAAGTAAGAGCGGTTTCCTCATTTCCTGTGTCACAAAGCCGGTTATCACGGCAGGCACGGCGCTACGGAAGCGGGTTCCCCGCCTTCGCGCGTTCAGCTGCGGCACACACACACCCATGCTCAGGCGGTTGTGACAAGTCATGAGGAAGTTCACCCTCCTCCCCTGTCGCTGACCGGTCCTATGGTGGGCATGCGGAGCAAGGTAAGTGCTTTGACCTTTCTCTCAAAGGGATGCGAGGCTCCTCGACGTGGCAACTCATGCTCCGCCCCGCCGCGAGGCCCCACCCGCAGGTACGTCAGATGTGATTGTCCCTTTGGTGCCCCTTCGCTCGGAGCTTGGAGGCATGGCTAGTGCTCTCCAATCCGTCGCGCTGGCTAGCCATGACAATCTGACTCGGCTATGCGATACGTTTCGCCAGGCGCCTGCCCAGGTTCAGCGGCATTCGCTTCACCTCTGTGAGGGGCGAGAACTCCACTGCCCTGCGTGTGGAAATCGAGATCCTTCTGCAGAAGGACGCGTTAGAGCCTGTCCCTCCAGCCAAGATGAAGAAGGGGTTCTACAGCCCCTACTTCATCGTGCCAAAGGAAGGCGGTGGGTTGCGGCCAATCTTGGACCGGAGAGTCTTGCACAGACTCCCGTTGAAGATGCTGACACAGAAGCGCATTCTGTTGTGCATCCAGCATCAAGATTGGTTCGCGGTGGTAGACCTGAAGGACGCGTACTTCCACATCTCGGTTTTACCTCGGCACAGACCCTTTCTGCAGTTCGCCGGTCTGTCCCTGTCGCCTCGTGTCTTTACGAAAGTCGCAGAGGCAGCCCTTGCCCCGCTAAGGGAAGTGGGTGTCCGCATCCTCAATTATCTCGACAACGGGCTGATTCTAGCTCACTCTTGAGACATGTTGTGTGCGCACAGGGACCTGGTGCTCAGGCACCTCAGCCAGTTGGGGCTTCGGGTCAACTGGGAAAAGAGCAAGCTCTCCCTGGTTCAGAGCATCTCTTTTCTCGGGATGGAGTTAGACTCAGTCTCTATTATAGCGGGCCTCGCGAACGAGCTCATGCGCGCAGTCGGTGCTGAACTTCCTGAAGTCGTTCAGGCGGAGAATGGCGGTCCCACTGAAACAGTTTCAGAGGCTCCTGGGGCATATGGCATCCTCAGCGGCGGTCATATACTCACGCCGCTTGGGTTGATGCATATGAGACCGCTCCAGCACTGGCTTCAGACTAGAGTCCCGAGATGGGCATGGTGCTGTGGCACGCATCGTGTGGCCAGCACGCCGATCTGCCGACACTTGTTCAGCCCTTGCAACAACACCTGCACCGCCAATCCACGTAACGCAGTTCAGCTAGTTGTGGCATTTTGTATAGGGACCCCTAGTGTCACTACATCGACACAATGTCGAGTGAGTGACAGATAGGGAACGTCTTGGTTATTGTCGTAACCTCCGTTCCCTGATGGAGGGAACGAGACATTGTGTCCCTCTTGCCACAACACTGAACTACCCGCTGAAATGGCCGGGACCCTGTCTCGGCTCCTCAGCACAAAACCTGAATGAGTTGTTGCGAGCCAGCTCTTTTTATACCCGTATGTCCGGAGGAGTGGCATGCAAATTCCACTCGCCAATTCCCATTGGCCTTTTCTCAAAGATCAGAGGTGTTTGGGGCTCCCAAGAGCGACCCCTAGTGTCACTACATCGACACAACTTCTCGTTCCCTCCATCAAGGAACAGAGGTTAGGACAGTAACCAAGACGATAGTGTTCTAAAATGGGCCAGAATACAGTAACTGGATGTTTTTGACTACAAATTAGAAGCACATAGATTACTCAGGTAGTAACTTTATGTCAAACATAGTATGAAAAGTATAGAAAATTTAGGATAAAAAGGGGCAGAAATGCATGCTGACATTACACACAGATCGTTCTTGTTTTTTTAAGTGGTTTAAAAGGGGTTAAAAGTGGACAAGTAAGGGGGTTGTCCAGTCGACAACAGAAAAACACCAAATAATCTAATTTATCTGATTTCCCAGAAATTATGATAGAATTTTTTTTTATTTGCTCATTTAGTTAATTAAAAGCACACAAACTGAATTATGTATGAATCCACAAAGAGAAATTAAGTATTTGAAAAATCTAAAATAAGTTTAAATCATTTTACTGCACTATCATGTCATGCATTAATAGTACAGTACGTCACCAGCTTGTTTGTGCATATCTCATCTTTTTGTGTTTTTTCGCTAGAGCATGTTTGTTTATTTGTTTTCTGTTCTTTTTATGGAATTTAGTTTGTTGATATGGTTTCAGCTTGGCAAAGGCATGTCAAACGCAGACTTTTATCCCAGACACAGGATAATTCTACTAGAAAGGCATTTTGATGGAGATTTACCATTAACAATGTGATTTAAAACAGGGATAGGCTTAATCTGTGAAATGGAAACCAGCACAATGGTTTAAGAGATATGAGTAATTCCACAGATTTGATGCAGTTGTTCAGAGCATAACCTGTATCAGCCGTGGTGGTTTTTTTTAAATACATGGCAATTATCATTTTTTTAATTAATAGCAACATGTGAGCAGAGCTGGGAGGGTTTAAATGCATTCCAATACAAATGACTAATGATGAAAAATGTAATCAGTAACCATCTAAATACCATAAAATGAAAGTAGCCTAATCTGATTTTTGTAGTTACCACATTTGCAAATAAAGATAACAGACAAGCAATATCAACTAGATGACTTACGTAAATGTCTTCTGTACAGCAACCAAACAATCTTACCAGGAAATGGCACTGTTTTATCTTAGATTGGTGTACGTTTTATTCAGTAATGGTCATCGCAATCAGTTTGGCTGGCATATGTATTAGTGGTTTGAGCACGGAGCCAGAGAGGTGTCTATTCCACAGGGTTTTTCCTGGTTCAAAAATGGTCTTTAGTGGTTGCTGATGTTTACAGTCATCCATATGCTCGAAGTTGGTTTATTACATAATTGCAATTAATTAATATATAACAATCAATTCATGTTTACATTGGATAGGAGTTATTTATCATCATTGAAGCATCTGGAACTCTTTGAATTCAACACAGAATTTTATAGTGCTATGTAAAATCAAACTAAACAAAATTTAGTTAATTTAATAATATTCTGTACCCATGGAAATACCACTTTACTGAGTTGGGACTGTGCTAGTGAAAATATTTGTTTCCTATAATATCAAACGTCATTCGAACAGAACATATATTGCTAAGGAGGAGGTCCAGACTTTAAACCCCCTTATGTATTTGCACTTATATTTACAGCGCAATGTTGTAAGCATAGGTACTACAATGGATGGCTCCTCAATACTGTAGTAAGGTTAATGTAGCTAGTCTTTCTATAAAAATAGTATTTGTTATGAAAAAATATTAGCCTAAACACATTTAGAATCTTGAACTACGACTGCCACAGTTGTAATAAAAATGAAGTCTAATAGATTCCACCTAATAGATTATTAAATATGAAACTATACATTTAAAAAAACAAATAAGAATGTAACCACTGTAACTACCTAGTAAGGGTGATGATGTGTAATTTGAAAAACCTTTATGTTGGCACATGGCCCAGTGTTATCTCTTCTCCTCATCCGTGCTGTTTAGAACGTCGAGGCCAGGGCCACTCCCTATCGCAGTTCATGTGAATCTGCCTTGGGAATTAAGCAGGACTTTACCCAGAATTGTAAAACACATTTTGAGTGTAATAGTAATCTGTTTACGTCCTTTTTAATATAACTGTAATGAAATAAATTTAAATTTGTTGTACTGATTACGATTTAAGTATTACGTTAGCATATGAGGTGCGTTTCTATTCTTAAAGGAATAGTTCACCCAAAATGAAAATTCTCTCATCATTTACTCACCCTCATGCCATCCAAGATGTGTATGATTTTCTTTCTTCTGCTGAACACAAATGAAGATTTTTAGAAGAATGTTTAGCTCTGTTAAGTACTCACAATGCAAATGAATGGGTACTGACATTTTGAAGCTCCAAGAGAACATAAAGGCTGCATTAATGTAATCCATAAGAAATCTCAGAAGCGATATGATAGGTGTGGGTGAGAAACAGATCACTATAGACCTTTTTCACTATAAATCTCCACTTTCACTTTCACATTCTTTTTCTTCTTTGTGCATATCACCACCTAGTGGGCAGGGAGATGAATTTATAGTAAAAAAGGACATAAATACCTACAGAGCGGATATATTCTTCTAAAAATCTTTGTGTTCAGCAGATGAAAGAAAGTCACATACATCTGGGATGGCATGAGTAAATGATGAGAGAATTTAAATTTTTGGGTGCACTATCCCTTTAACATGTCACATTGGCACATCAGTCATTAATGATAGGGACAGAAAACATCTAAAGGTTACTTTTATAACTTATCAAGGCAAGCAAACATCGAGCCATGGCATTTTGCAGGACAGATACTTAGATGATTTCAAACATAACGTCTAGTTTCGATGATTAGCTTTGGAAAATAAAAGTTTTGCAGAGTATCAAGGAGTCGGATGTGAATTTGAGAATATAAGCTCTAATATCTCTGCATTTATGATCATATTTGTTTCCAACAAATCCACTTGGTGTTGAAAAAACAACACATTTGTCTGATGCACACATTCAGGTGATAATGTGCATTGTGTTTGTAGGTGTAGATGTGTCTCCCAAACCTTACAGTGTGTTTATGTCTAGACATTTGACTGGTGATTTCTAGTGCTTTTGCTGGCAAATTTCCTTGAAAGGTCAACTATCCAACATATATTTATCTTATTTTTTCTTAAACTCTTAAAAGGATAGTTCACCCAAAAATGGAAATTCTGTCATTTACTTACCCCTCTTGTTGTTCCCAACAAATATGATTTTCTTTCTTCCATGGAACACAAATAGAGACGTTAGGCAGAATGTTAGGGACTGACAGCTTCAGTCACCATTCATTTTTATTGCAGCCTTTTGCTTTACTATAAAAAGTGAATGGCTAACATTCCGCCTAACATCTCCTTTTGTGTTACACAGACGAAAGAAAGTCACATGGTTTGGAACAACATAAGGATGAGTAAATGATGACAGAACTTTAGATTTTGGGTGAACTATCCATTTAATTTGCTTTAAAGTTCTTACTGTAAAGGGTTAGTTTACCCCAAAATTAAAATTCTGTCATCGTTTACCCGCATAACCCCAAGAATGTTAGGGACTGACAGCCTCAGTCCCCATTCAATTTCATTGTATGGAAAGAAGATGCAATCAAAGTGAATGGGGACTGAGCCTGTCAGTCCCTTACATTCTGCCTAACATCTCCTTTTGTGCCCCATGGAAGAAGAAATATTCAGATTTGAAGCAACTTGAGGGTGAGGAAATGATGACAAAAAATTTTTTGGGGGGGAACTGTCCCTTAAATTGTTTAGGGCATTATCACTTACCAGCTATCTCAATCATATGGACAATTTTATGTTGCTCACATGCTTCCATTCTTTTTTCTTTTTTCTTTCTTGGCTGTGTTATCCATTGACTGCTCATAATTAAATGGTATAGCAAGCACAGGGAGAGACCAAATTATGTATGCTTCAGTAATAGATTAATTTTATGATGCACAAAAAATGAACAGAAAAAAATAGTATTAAAGTGTATCAGCTTTTATGTACACTCACTGACATGCACATATCCCGGCAATTGGACATGCATAAGACATGCAAGACATAATCCCCTAATTTAAACATTGAGTATCTGCAAGTACTGCAAGTTGTCCAAGCTCAGAGGAGTGTGAGTCCTAGCTGACTGCAGTGTTACTTGTGTGTGTTTCCACTGTGATGCTGATATGTCCGTCATGCATGTCAGCTGATCGCGTCGGCGGGACCAGGGCGAAGAGGAGGACGAGTGGAGTTCTGGACATGTTCGGCGACACATCCGAAAGCGAGGCATCCACCTTTCATGGCTTTGAGGAGGACGACCTGGACGGGCTTCTGTCCGATGACAGCACAGGCTCACCTCAGTGCAGATAGACAAAGAATCGCAAGCACTGAAACTGAAAAAACAAAAAAGCTTCAGAGGAACTTTTGGCATGTGTCTGCTGCCTGTTTTTTTTATTTTTCTTCTTTCTGTTGTTTTGCTGCAACATGCATAATGGATTCGCATCTTCAGACACAGCGTTAACTTCAGGAATTGCTTTCAAAAGACAAGCTGCAACCTTTTCTAAATTAAGGAATGTTGTTTTTATTGCATCACACTTCTGTATACAGAGAGGTGCTAGTTATTGGACAGATGAGCCATTTCTTTCGGACTGTTTTCCGCTATGGAAATTTGCAGGGACATTACCAATGTGTGGACATGGATAACATATCACCATGTACTGTAAGATAGAATGCCACCTATGTGGAATTCACTTTTGAAATAGAAATTAAAGAATTGCAAACTTAACCTCAAGATTTTAAAAGGAGGAAATACTCAGCATGTGTCTGTAGGTCGGCAAGTGAAGAGGGTTTTTTCTCCTATCTCTGGATAAATACTATATTTGCAAAGAAAAGGGATCACGAGATTTGGCCCAGAGTCCAATGGAGAGGCAGAGAATGGGCTAAGGCCAGGCCCTGATTGGATCCAGAGGAAAGGCAGGACAGTTTGCAGAGAGGTAAGAGCCAATAGGCATTTAAATGTCCATCTCTCCTCCATTCTCAGGACAGCTTCTAAATAATAATTATAATAATATCAAATCAGTTTGCTGGAGGATACATGATACTTGGCCTCTCCCTAGTTGTGTTGGGTAACCAAAAGAAAAGAAGAGTGACTTATTGTAAGAATGGACTATTTTTTGTGTAACTTCCATTTACAGATCATATTCAGGAAGCCCTTAAAGCTGAAGTGTGTCATCTCTGTGCCACCTTTTCCACCAAACAGAATAGCAAAAATAAGGATGGTTTTTGGAACTCTCCTCCTGCCATTGGTCAACAAAACAGATCAAAACAGTCCTGGCCTAAACTCACTCCATTGGTTGAGCCAGTCAAGTTGTGTCGGGCTGGGGTGCGTTTCCCAAAAGCATAATTAGCCAGCTATGGTCTCAAGTTCCATTGATACCAACATAGTTCAATAATTTGGTGATTTCCTGAAACCGACCCTCCACCTGTGGTTAGACACAAGTGTAGTTCCTTGTTAGTTTGCTGTGTGGACATCATTTCACATCGATGAGGCTTCTGTATCTTTTATCCATATATATATTTCATTCTGTCAAGACTTTGACAATGTTTACTTGTACTTCAGAAAAACGGCTTATTTCAGGGTTTGCCAGAAAGTGGTGTTTAAACGTCACGTAAACGCAGATTCAGCCGTTTAAGGGATTTAAGGCTGTGAAGAGAAAGTGCTTTAACACACAGTTTCATTTAGAGAACCAGCTTATGTGTCTATGTTAATGCATAAGTGGCATTCTGATTGAAGAAGGCAAATGTGCGTATGTGCTCAAATGCGTCGGGGGAACTCCGAAGTCTGATTTAAAGGGAAACCCCGATTGCAGCACAACGTATCTGTCTCAAGTATCTTCTGGAGTATGTGTAAATGAGGTGTTATAATTTGATATCTGCAGAAATTATTACTCCACCCCCTGTGTAATGTCATTAACGACAGCTTTATATTGTTGAACCAACGTGGTTCGATTGACGGAAGTGCGACATAGTTACTACGGTTTTGAGAAACATTTGTGACCAGCTAGTTAATTTCTCCAACGATGCATCATACTATGATGAATAAGCAGTGAGTTAGGTAGTTGCACGGGAAACACACCCCTTGTCAGGATGCTCAAACAAACAGAGCAATGTTTTGGTAGCGCCACAGAGCCAATGTTGACACTTTTCCGGGTAATCATCCTATGAATGCCTTACTTATAGTTGTCTCTGCATATTAACATGGATTAGAGAAAACATTTTAACATCGAAAAAAATTAAACACTTCAGCTTTAAAGGAAGGTCATTTTTAAGGACAGGCACAACTGTTGCAAATGTGCAATGATTCTGATGATCTTATGATGGTAATGAAGACTTTGTTTTCCACATAAAATCGCATCTGGAATGTTCATGTCAGTGAAAGGATGATAAGAGCTTTGAGTATTGACTCCACTGTGTAAACTGCAAATAGTACACTGGATTGCAAGCACATAAAGCATCCTAAATTCAATAGGAAAATGCAGTAAATGTGAACTAGAAAGCAGAATACATGCAGTAAAGGCACAATACACATTACTTACTGTACAGTGACATCACCCAGGTAATATGGGGGTATTTCCTTGTATCCATTTGTATTATCAAAATGAGGTATATTTGCTCTTTAAAAGCTCTTCTATTTACTGTCACGGTGAACTCATCTGTCTCTTTTGAATTGAAATTGAAAAATGTTCATTGTTAATGCTTTCAATCTTGTCTCTATTTCAGGGAGTTCATTTTTTTAAAATAATAATATAATTTATTAAAATATTGTATAATGTACAGTATATAGGCCCACAAATTGTTGCAGGCTAAAAAGTGATGTTCTATAACAGCTCCTAATGCTATTTCTTCCAATGTCTATATCTAAGCTCTGAAAATGTTTAACATTTGAAGTTTTAATAAGCCAAAGTGCATCATGATTGGAGATGATGCTTGGAACTGCTTCTGTGTCATGCAGACCCATGGCCATCTAAACCTGGCACAAACCACACAAACACACAACACGTATACTTTATTGAACATGTCATCCAGGCTGTGGTAGGGTCCTGTTACCCCAAATGTCAGACTGCAAGTCTTTCACTGGACTTTGTTACTGAAAAAATATTAAACATTTTACTTTTTATGAATTACTCTTGAGTTAAGTTTGTTTCAAGGAAAGAAGACAAGAAACACTAAAAAAATGTAATTATATAGTTTGCTTAACTGTATCTTTAGGAGCATAATACAACTCATAAATAACAAGTGATTGTATGTAAGAGGTACACACATTTTTCTCTTAAAAATTTTACACTTAAAAAATATCTCTAAATGATACACACATGTAGCGGGTCACCTCAGGGGGCAGAATGAATACGATTCACTTTATCTTGGTAACCCCCCTATTATTGGACACTTTCATTAACAGAATAAATTAATATGACTGAATAGAGCATTTCTATAGTAGCTTCAGTATATCTAAACTGTTGCTTTTGCGTGATACTGCATCCATGCTGCTAGATCCATGCTGCTTAGTAAACTTTATGCCCAAGACTACTACCATATTGGCCAGTACAATATTAACTAAAAATTATTGAGTGAATTTTAAAGAATTCTTCCACATCATCTGAATTTTTAAGTATAAAATGGAACAAAAACATATTAAATCAGTCCTGTTTCCATGCACTTGCAAGAAAATAAAAGGCCACCTGGAATGTGTATCAAGACAAAAGATGCATGTCTAAATCCTGGAATAATATTCACAACATAATGTTGCATGTGAATACCAGGGACAGTGCCCGAAAAGAAGAAAGAGGCAGCAATGCTTATGAAACTCCCTGTAGGGAAAGAGCTTCTCATAACATCCGACTTCAAGCCAAGGCCCCAGATGCTTTCCAAACTGGGAGGACTGCACATGCTTTACTGGGCATCCAAGCGCGAGGAGCCTGCTGTTCTCACAATCTCATTGAGGAAATGAGCAGGTCGAGGAACTGACACCTCCCTAAGAGACAGAAAGACAGAGAGAGAGAAGAGAGGTTACAGAACCATCTGCCATTTTCCAAACCTGTGCTCACATGACCCTCTTTGTGTTTGGAGCAGAGAGCAGAAGGTGGAGGTGTTTAGGAAAACTGCAGCTTATTCATTCAACAAAGATTGTGTATAATCACTTGTGTGTTTCTGTTCATGTTCCTGTCTTTATTCCGTTAATTATGTCTGTCTGTCTTAGCCATAAGATGTAAACATTATACATGTTAACATGATTTTAGTATGATAAAATCAGTTACAGGTTTACCGGCATTGTGTTGTCATGGCAACAAATTTGCAATTTTGAATATGACTTTAAGCTGAAAAGGTTGGTAAGCAATTTTATCATACTAAATCATGTTGACATGTATAATGTTTGCATCTTGTGGCTATTCTTTTGAAACAGTGTGTATTTTAACGTTTATGGCTTGGCCCCATTTACTTCCACTGTAAGCATCTTTTTGTTTTGTTTTTATAAACAAGGGACAGGTCAAAATATATATATATTATTTTATTTTTTTGTGTGGTAATCGCCATTAAGCCACAAATACTGTCAATTGAGCTTAACTTGTATTGAACATGAAACATTCCTTTTATAAATGCTGTTAAACTATTGTTCTCTAACTAGTTTTGACTAATGCGTTAGCTAATGGATTTTTTTTTTCTCCCCTTTTCTCCCCAATTTGGAATGCCCAAATCCCAATGTGCTCTTAAGTCGTCGTGGTGGCGTAGTGACTCGCCTCAATCCGGGTGGGGAAGGACGAATCTCAGTTGCCTCCGCATCTGAGACCGTCAGTCCGCGCATCTTATCACATGGCTTGTTGAGCGCGTTACCGCGGATACATAGCGGCTGTGGAGGCCCACGCTATTCTCCGTAGCATCCACGCACAACTCACCATGCACCCCACCCAGAGCGAGAACCACACATTATAGCGACCATGAGGAGGTTACCCCATGTGACTCTACCCTCCCTAGCAACTGGGCCAATTTGGTTGCTTAGGAGACCTGACTGGAGTCACTCGGCATGCCCTGGATTCGAACTCGTGACTCCAGGAGTGGTAGTCAGCGTCAATACTTGCTGAGCTACCCAGGCCCCCATGTTAGCTAATGTTAATGTATAAAATATTAATGTAAATTGTTACCTAAATTACCTAAATGTAGTGAAGTACATTTATCATGGAATAAATGTAATAGTTGTTAATGACTGAATTGATTTACACTTCTTTCCATCAGATTGTTATTCTTTCATCCTGCTCTCTTTTTCCTCTCACACCAGGCCACCCTTCATGCCTGCAGTTCACAGACAACATGATGGAGGCTGTGCACACATACCAGTGGCAGTGTATTGAGTGTAAATCTTGCACTCTGTGTGGAACCTCAGAAAACGATGTGAGTTTTGAAATCCTTATATAGGAATATATAATCATCTCTTTCCTCATATAGAGCTCTTCAGAGTTTGAAGAGAATATGGAAATACTTTGTAGATGAACATGTCTCATCACTCTTTAAGAGTGTGTACATATGACATCATCGACACACCATTCTACCAATGTGCAAGTGTTAAATTTTGTACCGTTTCAACTGACCACCTCTTATATAGCCAAGTGTGTGTGTGTGCGCGCATGCGCTAACAGCTTGGTGATTTGCTTTGTCTTTGTAGGATCAGCTTCTGTTCTGTGATGACTGTGATCGAGGATATCACATGTACTGCCTCAAGCCTCCCATGACACAGCCACCTGAGGGTAAATAAGATCACATCACAGCAGCTAATAACAACAAAGTAAACTACATGATAACATAGGAAATCAATATGTTTCTTCCGAAAGTTCATGTACCCTGAAATAGACCCCATTCTGTCAAATGACTGACAAGCGCCACAAGGAAACTAGGAAGTAATTGCGTTCACATAAGCGGAATTCATTTAATGCTTTAATAATACACTGATTTACACTACAGACCGATACACAAATAGCCATGCATTTAGACAAATACATGTATATACATACTCACATAATGAGCCCACTTAAGTGGAGTAACGTTAATATCTCTGTATTTTGTCTACAGGAAGTTGGAGTTGTCATCTGTGTCTTAATCTTCTGAAGGATAAGGCTTCAGGTGTTGGAGAGCCATAAACATTGCAAGGAAGTCCCACACAGATACATGTACACATGCACAGCAGACTCAGGATGGAAGTTTATCTCAGTTTTCCTCTGTAGTTCTTCTTCTGTTAGTAGTAGTGTGAAGTGGAATAGCCTTCCTCTACCTCTACAAACAATTTCCTCAACCAAGTCTAGGCAATTGGTAGTCTACCTCGCAAAAATCTTGCTCGCTATGAATCCAATGGCAGGATTGACTACTCTTAAGTCCAGATTGTCCAGCTATGTACAACTATTAGTCACTATAAAATACTAAATAGTAACACCAGCACAACCACTACATTATCCCAACAGAAGCGCATAAGCTATTACCCGTAGCTATTATTTCTTACAATTGATAAAGCCATTAAATAGCAAATGTAAAATAAAAAAGCAATATTATGGTGACAGGTTATCTGCTCAGTTTCTACTGTACAGCTTTAATAAAAGCAAGCCACGGTCTTTGTAAAAAACATTCACATACTTACAATAAACTTCCATACTATGACATAGACACTCACCAGTGGTACAAAGCAGAACCTTTTTGTATTCCATTTTATTTTGTTTTTATTTACAGTTATAATAGTTTTTAATGTGTCTATTAAGTATGTAAGCCCACAGGATTTCTTGCAAATACATCTTATTTGGCTCGCACCAAGAGACTGCATAATATAAAGAGGATAATTGTGAGTAGATGCTTATTTTTCATACTAGGATCATCATTCAGGTAGCCGTTTAGAGCTTAGAATCCAACAATAATTGTGAATGCAATCTTTAAATGGCAAAAAAAAAAAAAAAAGTATATGGCAATGTTTCTCCATATACTGTATTTAAGCAGCACAGAGCTTTAACTTTGTCAGGACTGGAAAAGAATTCTGTGTTGAATAGTTCTTGTTTGTTCTTTTATATATATATTTTTAGCAGACAATTGTGTGGTTGCAAAATTCACCTATTATGCATTCCCTTGTGCTAAGATAACACTGGCATGCATTCC
This sequence comes from Myxocyprinus asiaticus, assembly GCF_019703515.2. Classification (NCBI taxonomy): domain Eukaryota; kingdom Metazoa; phylum Chordata; class Actinopteri; order Cypriniformes; family Catostomidae; genus Myxocyprinus; species Myxocyprinus asiaticus. The sequence goes on from NC_059362.1 coordinate 28,441,980, forward strand.
CCTGGCATCAAACCCGTAATTGTAAAATGTGAATGCATTCGACTGTTCAATTTATGTTACTTAGTGTTTGACTGATTTGGTTATGTTCCAGGAACATTCCAGTTTTGTGTGTCCTAGAACTTTCTTTTGTTACCTCCCTCTGTTTGGAGGGAAAAAAAAGCACTTCATACCTCTCTGTGTAAAACATCTGTTCAGTCCATTTTGCATGACTTTGCTCTTGATATATTAGCATATCTATTTCCATCTGGACATTCTCTTGTGTCATTCCCACCTCCGTCATCTGTATAATACATTAGAGGCTCTATTTTCAGAGCCATTTCATCAAGACTCTACAGATCCTCCGATCTGATGAATATTTTATCTATGCATTTTATCCATTTCAAGGGACGTTACATTGTTTTTGCAGGATGATTTCTTTACCAATGCAACAAGTGAGTGAGCCGTACATTAATTACTAAAATATTAGTAGTGACTTTTCTTAAAGAAATATGTTGTATTATGCAGTTCCAAAATTTAAAAAGTAGATACTGTATGTCTTTGTTGTTTAGAGTTCATTCTTTGCTCTTAGGTAAGACCTTAGAATACAGTAGGGTGATTTTTGCTTAGAAAATGAATGAAAAAAAAAAGACATTAAGGTTGTTCTCTGACAGCAATGATACAGTGTTTGTATTCATCTAACACTTCCTTGGGAGCAGCAACAGGAAGCATACGAATCTTAAGAGACAAGCAGCAGATGGCTTCTAGTCATAAAGTATAAATGCAGTTTGGAGTTAACCATAAGCATTTATTAAGTATACAAGTAACTGTAGTCAATTTATCTGTGTCATGGCTTGTTACAATGGCATTTCTTTTCTTTATGTAATCACTTTTATGTCATGTAAAATAATATTTGAATACTAGTTCAACAAAAAATGAAAATTCATTTACTCACCCTTGTGCCACCCTAGATGTGTATGACTTTCTGTCTTCTGCTGAACACACAAAGATTTTTAGAAGAATATTTCAGCTCTGTTGGTCCATACAATGCAAGTTAATGGTGACCAGAACTTTGAAGGTCCAAAAATCACATAAAGACAGCATAAAAGTAATTCATAAGACTCCAGTGGTTGAATCTGTCTTCATAAGTGATATATTGGGTGTGGGTGAGAAACAGATCAATATTGAAGTCCTTTTTTTTTCTTTCTTTACTATAAATCACCACTTTTACTTTCATATTCTGAAAGCAAACGTGGAGATTTATAGTAAAAAAAACAACAAAAAAAACAATTATTGAAATATTGATCTGTTTCTCACCCAAAGTGATTGCATCACTTCAGAAGACATATATTGAACCACTGGAGTCATATGGATTCCTTTTATGCTGCCTTTATGTGTTTTTGGACCTTCAAAGTTCTGGTCACCATTCACTTGCATTGTATGGACCTACAGAGCTTAAATATTCTTCTAAAACTCTTTGTTTGTGTTCAGCAGAAGAAAGAAAGTCATACACATCTGGGATGGCATGAGGGTGAGTAAATGATGAGAGAATTTTCATTTTTAGGTGAACTATTCATTTAAAGAATCCTCTGCAGTCAGAAGAATCATTTTGTATGTGTTTTTTGTTTTTCTTTTTGACCTAGTGTAATCTAAAATTTAATAAATAACTAAACAAATGCAATATCAAGACTGTGCTGATTTTACAATACAAAACAGTAAATTGGTTGTACCTCTCTCATGCTTAACACTAGAAGGCAGTACATACACAGTTACTGAAAAGAGCTACTGTAGGACACTGCCTTGCTCCATAATGCCCTTTACTGAGTAGCTCTGATCTTGGTTCAGTTTTATTAAAGTGTCCTGTAGTTATAATAACAACAGCTTTACAAAAGTCAAACCTAAATCAAGTTTGAAACATGATTCTCTGACGTAGCTACAATTATTTGACGGCTAACTACTTAAAATATGTTGACTAATTTCTGATTCGATGAGCCTTGTTTGATGTGACCGCAAGTGGTTACTGTATGTTGCTTGACAACTGTTAACTCCAACCGTTAGGATAGTGAACTATATTTGGCAGGAAAATTCTGTTACTTGTAAAATATATTATAAACTTAACCATTTAGTGAAACGGGACATCTCTTCCCTGCTGAAAAAAGAAAGCTAAGTCTATCCCTTAGCTGGTTGACTGGTGGTAGCTGGTTTAAGCTGGTCACCCTAACTGGCCAGCTTAATGGGGTAGTTCACCCAAAAATAAAAACTGTCTCATCATTTACTCACCATCATGCCATCTCAGATGTACAGGTGCATCTCAATAAATTAGAATGTCGTGGAAAAGTTCATTTATTTCAGTAATTCAACTCAAATTGTGAAACTCGTGTATTAAATAAATTCAATGCACACAGACTGAAGTAGTTTAAGTCTTTGGTTCTTTTAATTGTGATGATTTTGGCTCACATTTAACAAAAACCCACCTATTCACTATCTCAAAAAATTAGAATATGGTGACATGCCAATCAGCTAATCAACTCAAAACACCTGCAAAGGTTTCCTGAGCCTTCAAAATGGTCTCTCAGTTTGGTTCACTAGGCTACACAATCATGGGGAAGACTGCTGATCTGACAGTTGTCCAGAAGACAATCATTGACACCCTTCACAAGGAGGGTAAGCCACAAACATTCATTGCCAAAGAAGCTGGCTGTTCACAGAGTGCTGTATCCAAGCATGTTAACAGAAAGTTGAGTGGAAGGAAAAAGTGTGGAAGAAAAAGATGCACAACCAACCGAGAGAACCGCAGCCTTATGATTGTCAAGCAAAATCGATTCAAGAATTTGGGTGAACTTCACAAGGAATGGACTGAGGCTGGGGTCAAGGCATCAAGAGCCACCACACACAGACGTGTCAAGGAATTTGGCTACAGTTGTCGTATTCCTCTTGTTAAGCCACTCCTGAACCACAGACAACGTCAGAGGCGTCTTACCTGGGCTAAGGAGAAGAAGAACTGGACTGTTGCCCAGTGGTCCAAAGTCCTCTTTTCAGATGAGAGCAAATTTTGTATTTCATTTGGAAACCAAGGTCCTAGAGTCTGGAGGAAGGGTGGAGAAGCTCATAGCCCAAGTTGCTTGAAGTCCAGTGTTAAGTTTCCACAGTCTGTGATGATTTGGGGTGCAATGTCATCTGCTGGTGTTGGTCCATTGTGTTTTTTGAAAACCAAAGTCACTGCACCCGTTTACCAAGAAATTTTGGAGCACTTCATGCTTCCTTCTGCTGACCAGCTTTTTAAAGATGCTGATTTCATTTTCCAGCAGGATTTGGCACCTGCCCACACTGCCAAAAGCACCAAAAGTTGGTTAAATGACCATGGTGTTGGTGTGCTTGACTGGCCAGCAAACTCACCAGACCTGAACCCCATAGAGAATCTATGGGGTATTGTCAAGAGGAAAATGAGAAACAAGAGACCAAAAAATGCAGACGATCTGAAGGCCACTGTCAAAGAAACCTGGGCTTCCATACCACCTCAGCAGTGCCACAAACTGATCACCTCCATGCCACGCCGAATTGAGGCAGTAATTAAAGCAAAAGGAGCCCCTACCAAGTATTGAGTACATATACAGTAAATGAACATACTTTCCAGAAGGCCAACAATTCACTAAAAATGTTTTTTTTATTGGTCTTATGATGTATTCTAATTTTTTGAGATAGTGAATTGGTGGGTTTTTGTTAAATGTGAGCCAAAATCATCACAATTAAAAGAACCAAAGACTTAAACTACTTCAGTCTGTGTGCATTGAATTTATTTAATACACGAGTTTCACAATTTGAGTTGAATTACTGAAATAAATGAACTTTTCCACGACATTCTAATTTATTGAGATGCACCTGTATATGACTTTCTTTCTTCCGATGAACACAAAGATATTTAGAAAAATGTCTCAGCTCTGTAGGTCCATACAATGTAAGTGAATTTTGACCAGAACTTTTAGGTCCAAAATGCACATAAAGGCAGCATAAAAGTAATACAAATGACTCCAGTGGTTAAATCCATATCTTCAAAAGCAATATGATAAGTGTGGGTGAGAAACAGATCAATATTCAAGTCCTTTATTACTATCAATCTCCACTTTCATTTTCACTTCCTCCTTTTGTTTTAGGTGATTCGCATTCTTCTTGCATCTCACCACCTACTGGGCAGGTAGGAGAATTTATAGTAAAAAATAACTTAAATATCGATCTATTTCTCACCATCACATATCATATAGTTTCTGAAGGTATGGATTTAACCAGTGGAGACTTTTATGCTGCCTTAATGTGCTATTTTGACATTTAAAATTCTGGCCACCATTCACTAGCATTGTATGGACCTATAGATCTGAGATATTTTTCATTTGTGTATAGTAGAAGAAAGAAAGTCATACACATCTGGGATGGCATAATGAGAATTTTCATTTTTGGGTGAACTATCACTTTAAATGTGCCGAAAATCAGTCATCTGAGCCGCCAGGATGACCAGCTAGCCAGCCAACCTATTTAGGGTTATCATTGTGCTGTTGCTGCCATTTTGTAAATGCAATACTTTATTGCTTTCTGATGCAGAGTTTAAGGTAAATTTACATACAGTAGAACAAACACCATGTAAAAGACTGAAAAGCATTTCCAGAGCTCTCCAAACTGAACATTTATTGAGTGATTCAGGACCTCAGGTCCTCCTTTCCATTATGCTGACCTACTGATCATCATCTTTGAAAAAAAAAAAAAAAAAAAAAAAAACTAAAAGCAGTAAAACTCTTTAGAAATATTCCATGCATAGTTTTGTGCTGAATATGGCACTTGTGCCTCTAAGTTATAATCAATGTTCAATATTCTACACAGCATCTTCCATATCCAGAATTGCTACAGAGTCTATACATTCCATTTCAACCTAACACACAGTTACGACTCAACAAACCATTTCTACCTGAAAATATGTAGAGGGGACATGCCAGAGCAACTGCAGACTTTTCTGTTCTGCCATTTTGTTTGAAGAAATTTGTGTGCCTAGGATAGCTGTGTATCTCTGGCAGTGATGGTGCTTTAGGAAATGATGTAAGCAATGGAGAAAGTCCAGCTGAGGTGTTGAAGCGGGTTGTTTGGTGAATATGTGCTTTCTTCAGAATGTCCTGCAGTGAGAAAACACCTTTCACATCGATGAGAGTCCTGCGAAAACTGTTGTCCACTCATATGCTATGAGTGAAGGTGCTGTGATGAAAGGACCAATCATCGTCATGATCATCCATCATCATTATCATCAACACAGTAATCACCACACTGACGCTAAGCAACTAGGCACTTACATTCAAAGTTGTTACAATAGCAATATTTAAAACAGGCAAGCAAGACAAAAAAAAAAAACAAACAAAAAAAAAACGACCTGCTGTATGTGTTGGTTTGAAAAATACATAATGAGAATTTTCGGTGGATAATTGTATGTTTGGTCAAACATTTGCAATAAAGCTGTTCAGGAAACACACTGACTAGCATTAGCAAGGCCAAGGTTGTGGGTTCGAATCCAAGGCAACACATACTGATCAACTGTATAGCTTCAATGCACAGAAAGTCACTCTGGATATAAGCATCTGCCAAATGCATTAAATGTACACTATATTGCCAAAAGTATTCGCTCATCTGCCTTTAGATGCATATGAACTTAAGTGACATCCCATTCTTAATCCATAGGGTTTAATATGACGTCGGCCCACCCTTTGCAGCTATAACAGCTTCAACTCTTCTGGGAAGGCTTTCCACAAGGTTTAGGAGTGTGTTTATGGGAATTTTTGACCATTCTTCCAGAAGCGCATTTGTGAGGTCAGACACTGATGTTGGACGAGAAGGCCTGGCTCGCAGTCTTCGCTCTAATTCATCCCAAAGGTGCTCTATCGGGTTGAGGTCAGGACTGTGTGCAGGCCAGTCAAGTTCTTCCACACCAAACTCGCTCATCCATGTCTCTATGGACCTTGCTTTGTGCACTGGTGCGTGGTCATGTTGGAACAAGAAGGGGCCATCCCCAAACTGTTCCCACAAAGTTGGGAGCATGGAATAGTCCAAAATCTCTTGGTATGCTGAAGCATTCAGAGTTCCTTTCACTGGAACTAAGGGGCCAAGCCCAGCTCCTGAAAAACAACCCCACACCATAATCCCCCCTCCACCAAACTTCACAGTTGGCACAATGCAGTCAGACAAGTACCGTTCTCCTGGCAACCACCAAACCCAGACTCGTCCATCAGATTGCCAGATGGAGAAGCGTGATTCGTCACTCCAGAGAACGCGTCTCCACTACTCTAGAGTCCAGTGGCGGTGTGCTTTACACCACTGCATCCGACGCTTTGCATTGCACTTGGTGATGTATGGCTTGGATGCAGCTGCTCGGCCATGGAAACCCATTCCATGAAGCTCTCTACGCACTATTCTTGAGCTAATCTGAAGGCCACATGAACTTTGGAGGTCTGTAGCGATTGACTCAGCAGAAAGTTGGCGACCTCTGCGCACTATGCGTGGCCTACCACTTCGTGGCTGAGTTGTTGTCATTCCCAATCGCTTCCACTTTGTTATAATACCACTGACAGTTGACTGTGGAATATTTAGTAGCGAGGAAATTTCACGACTGGACTTGTTGCACAGGTGGCATCCTATCACAGTACCATGCTGGAATTCACTGAGCTCCTGAGAGCGGCCCATTCTTTCACAAATGTTTGTAGAAGCAGTCTGCATGCCTAGGTGCTTCATTTTATACACCTGTGGCCATGGAAGTGATTGGAACACCTGAATTCAATTAATTTGGATGGGTGAGCGAATACTTTTGGCAATATAGTATATATCTCTGGCATCCAGTGTATTTCAATTGGTGCAATCTTTGTGCAAAGGAATATTCTGTGCACTATATGAATCATCCTGAAATACTGATATACTTGATTGTCCTGGTTGAAAATCTGTGAGCATGTGTCTACTTCTTTAATTCCTCAATAAATCTAAAAAGTCTAAAAGCCATCTCTCCTTGTCGCTCACATCTCTGTTAGAAGTACTACATCATGTGCTAATAGTCGAATACAACATGGCCTGTAGACACAGAGTACAGTCTCCAAAATGGCAGGAAATTATTAAAGTATTAAAATAACACAGAGCTGTGTGGAAACCCTTCACTCCAACATTCACACTTCATATTCAACCACCATTTCACAAAAAATACGTGACGAGAGTGTATGAAATGTTCTGTGCAAACCTTAACTGAGGGAAAACCCACACTGCAAGCCCTTTATCATTTTCTCCATTGAAAACTCCTTTGGAATGCTCTGAAGATTTGAGACACATCCTCTCTTCTTCCAATGCTTCCTGTTGACATGTCCTTGACATTGACTACTGCATCCCTGACCATGACACATCATGTTTTCAAAACTGATAATGAAAGGGCTGAGTTGGTGTCCTGTCTTTGCCGCAGTCTGTGTATATATATCAAATAAACTTATGTTGCTCTAGATGGTACTGAGAAATCTGACATTCATGTATGCAGTCATTCTGGTACTGATTTAATTAACACAGACAACACTGTCACAGTTTGAAAAATGTTTTGGACTTATTGCATGCTGCCATCTAGAGTCGGTAGCTGTGCAATGTTTGGATGGGTTTTGGAGAGAGGCTGGTCCATACACATGGCCCATAGCAACAATGCTTCCACCCCAACAAACTGCAGTTTCTTTGGAGGGACCTTGACTTCTTAAAAGCCAGGACTCGTCAGGAGGACTGCATGAGGCCCGTCAGTCGTTTACTTGTCAGAGACTTGCCCTGAAACATAGACAATATTAATGTTTTCTTTTAGGGAGTAGTTTTAGAATATCCTTCATATACATTCCACTGGATCAGTTTTATTTCAAGATTAACATATAATTGATTCACAAAAATATGGCTATGAGAGTGTATTGGTATTATTTTCAAGATTTTTAGTTACAATTTTTATGAATGTATAACAGAGTAAGTGTTTTTCTCACTAGTCACCATTTCTAACACCATTTTAATCACTTCAATCATTTTAATCATCTTTTTGCCTGAACTATAAACGGTCCTGCAGTGTGATGAATTGCAAATATACAAAAATAAAGTACAAATTTTCCATGTGGTCTCTCAATCAATATACAGTCATAAAAGCTGCATTTAATAATAATTATAAAATAATTAGCAAAATGTTGTTTTAGATGGAATATACAGTAGCATGCCACTTTACATTATATGTCCACTTCACAAAAGTGTCAACTACCCATATTCATAACCAAACACATCAGCATTGGGTTACATGAAAGGAATATTCCATGTTCAATACAAGGCATTATAGTGATTAACACAAACTTTGACTTGCTCCTCCTTTTCCTTAAAAAAAGCAAAAATCAAGGTTACAGTGAGGCACTTACAATGGAAGTGAATGGGACCAATTTTTGGAGGGTTTAAACACAGAAATGTGAAGCTTATAATTTTATAAAAGCACTTACATTAATTCTGTTAAAACTCATGTATTATTTGAGCTGTAAAGTTGTTAAACAGTCATTTTAGGGCTTTAGAGTTTGTTGACATTACATTGTCGTGGCAACAAAGTTGTAAAATTGACTATAACTTTACACAGAAAAGGTTAGTAAGTGATTTTATCACACTAAAATCATGTTAAAATGCATATTGTTTATGTTTGTGGCTAAACTTTTGAAATAGTGAGTATTTTAATGTTTACGGATTGGCCCCATTCACTTCCATTGTAAGTGCCTCACTGTATCCTCGATTTTTACATTTTTTTAAAGAAAAGGAGGGACGAGTCGAAATGATTTTTTGTGGTAATCAATATTATGCCACAAATGCTGCTGATTGAGCTTAACTTTTATTCAAAATGTAATGCTTCTTTAATTTTAAAATGTATAGACAACTGATGCCAAATTATAATAAATCTAATCAGTTGCTGTCCAGTGGAATTAGGAAGGATAAATACAACTGTTTGAGCAATGAAAAAAATCCTTTCCATGGTTCTCAGTAAAGCCCCATTTTCTTCTGGTCGTATCTTCATGCCTTTTCAGAACCACAACCCCTTTATTTTGAAAGAATGTTATAAAGGTGTGTCAAGGAGGATTTTTAGACAATAGGGGCCACTTACCACACTGCGAGTGAATTTCTCCAGGGAGGTGCGGCGGCCTTGGTCAGTCTCAGGCTGTGAGGCAGTTAATTGAAGAGAACAGGGGAAGGTACAGTGCACAACATCAGGTTAACAAATGTTTGTTAGTAGGGAAAGATAGAAGTGCAACACAAAAACATTTATAGTCAAAATTATTGTTAATCTGGAATTACAGCAATGGAGCCAAAGCACAAACTGTGGAGATTAAATGGTGCTCTCATGTAGCCATTAAAATAGAGTTGGCAGAGTTTATGAAGTATTTGTTAGCACCATTTAAGTACAGAATTCTAGATTAGCTGAATTGTTAGCATAGAATGTTAAAATCAGTGCAAATTCAACACGCATTTGAAAATAAAGTTGCCCACTGGTTGAGGATAAAGAAGAGGAAATCACTCACTACATGATTTATGTTTTTAACAGTTCAGGATTGAAATACTGTCAAGAACTGATAAACTCCAAGCAAAACTTTCTTTCAACTCATCCTTCAGGGCTTTACGACCATCAGTGCTCGAAGTGGGAAGAAATCCGCTATAGTGTATAGTATAGTATAGTATAGTATAGTATACTCCACCTCGCTGTCCGACAGGACAGGGACCTTTTAAGAGCTTCCGGTATGCAAGAATAGTTGCAGGTACTGTTACGTTATTTTCGCATCATTGCCGGAATGGCGTACTGGTGTGTACCAGGCCACTTTGTGCACTGACGTCCACAGAAAGAAAATATCAATGTACCAAAGTTGACATTTTATGCTAAACCAAAAGCTACAACATATTTTCATTAGTTGCCCTTCGAGGGCACCTTAATTACTGTATGTGAGAAAAAAGTTGAAGGACATTGAAAAAAATATGCAGGATTAAGCACATAAATTATGCTGAATTTATTTTTTGTGTTTTTCAGTAGCAAAAATAAATAATGTAGGACACAGATTCAGGAAGGCACTTCACCCTTCCCTTCAGGGCTTCCGTAACCCCCTCACGCTGCTATATGAGATTTGCGATTAAGACTAACCTTCTTTTTGGCCAACAGGAGGTCCTGGTAAGCATTGGAGCGCAGAAAACGAGGGTAGCTGTCACTCTTCATCAGCTTGTAGATGTGGTCCTGGAAGAGAAAAACATTGGAGGCTGACATTGAGTCTGCAGCTCAGGTTAAGGCTGATGGCAAAAGGAAAGTATCTCATTGCAAAGTAATGAGAAAGAACCAACAACCTGCTAAAAACCAGCTTTTTGTCCTCATCATTCTAACTCTATCCTCCTCCCAATCATTGCATCACATATGCAGGCAGGAATAAATGTGTAAGAGAATTTCTCTCAAGGGAAAAGGCAATCTGCACCTGATAATGCATATCTAAAGAGCAAGCAGCAGTAGGCAGGCTTTGTACTGTTTCGGTGATGCAAAGTAATGTTTTACCTAAGGCGATGATGGTGCATGTTTTTTTTTTTCTTACAGATTTTAAAATTCACACCAAGCATAATACACTTGACAGACTCCTAGCAAGAGACTTTTGGTATAATCGGTTTCAGAGTAGCAGTTGTCATTCACAGCAACAGTGGGAAAAGATCGTACAGTGGTACCTAATAACTGTGTTACAACAGTTTAGATAAGGGTCTGTAACATATTCTTTAATTATTCTACTTTCATAGTATTTTCTAAAAGCAGTTCACTGTAGTTGATGACAGATATTTATGGCATAAAACAAGGACAGCACAAATCAAACAATATATATATATATATATATATAGGGTATATAAACTCACCAGCCACTTTATTAGGAACACCTGTACATCTACATATACATTCGATTATCTAATCAGCCAATCGTGTGGCAGCAGTGTGATGTATAAAATCATGCAGATATGGGCCAGGACCTTCAGTTAATGTTCACATCAACCATCAGAATGGGGAAAAAAAATGTGATATCAGTGATTTAGACCATGGCATGACTGTTGGTGCCAGATGGGCTAGTTTGAGTATTTCTGTAACTGCTGATTTATTGGGATTTTCATGCTCAACAGTCTCTAGAGTGTAAAGAGAATGGTGTGAAAAACAAAAAACAACCAGTGAGCAGCAGTTTTGTGGACAAAAACGCCTTGTTGATGTGAGAGGTCATCGGAGAATGGCCAGACTGGTTCAAGCTGACAGAAAGGCTACGGTAAATCAGATAACCACTCTGTACAACTGTAGTGAGCAGAATAGCATCTCAGAATGCACAACATTTCGAACCTTGAGGTGGATGGACTACAACAGCAGAAGACCACATCGGGCACTTTATTAGGACCATAGTGTTATTAGTAAAGTGCTCGTGAATGTATATAGCTATATAGTACTGGTCTAGAGAGCAGAACTAGAGAGCAGGTAAAATATCATAATATTAAAAAAAAAAAATATATATATATATACACACACACACACATACATATGATATATCACCTGCTCTCTAGTTATTGTTTCGGAATCTGGCATTGAAAAATCATTATTGCTCGACCACTACTAGGGGCCAAGGTCCTGATTCTGAGCATAAAAATGCCTGTCATTCTCAGTCTTTAATCAACTATTTAAATAAACAAAGTTCAGCCATGGAACTCTATGTTGGCGCAAGCTGATAGGTTCTTTGACTTGTTATCTGTTAGCCATTCGGATCGCATGGTGTGAGCTGACTGGTTCTCTGACTTGTTATCAGGTAGCAAATCATCTTGCGTCTCTCTCCTTGTCTTTTCTTTAAATGGCTCAGTTTTGCAGTTAAGCTGGTTTCTCTGTAGTGTGCTGCAATAATTTTTTCTCGGAACCCCACCTCCACCACAGGTTTCAACAGCCTAAATCTGCTACACTAGGATTGTTTATGTCTATTTGTGCAGCAACATGTAACACATGCTCGAGGCAGCATGTCTTGCATTTTGTCTAATTGTGCAGCAGCAGTAGCATGTCCACATGCTAACTCAGTATGTATGTGTTTTTCTAGCAATAGCAAGTCTCCGTACTTGCTCTGCAGCAGCAGCGTAGCAGATCTAGTCCGCCAAGACCAATATCCTATCAATATGTCATACCCACATTCACATGCTAAATCTTTCAGAGACTGAAATGTATATAAATGAAGCAGACAAACATAATGAAAACTCTCTTTAACAGACTCATGAGGACAAAAAAAAACAAATAATCTGTCAACATTATTGTACATCAATCCCTCACTGAATGGCCCAAAGCCTTCGAGTTCCTTTTTCATCATTTCTACAAATGAAAAGGATATGGCTTAGGGCTCAGCTTGTCCTGTAGAGCTGCTTCACTCTGACCTTAGTCCATCAAAAAGATTCAAGATAAAACATCATTCATCTGTGGAAATCACTGTTTGACTTTGTTTACAAAATGACTATACAAGACAGAAAATAATATTTCCATACACAACTGTTAGATAGCTCTTGAACTCTCACATAGTTCATGTAGTGGGATCCATTTTTCCCTGAAACAGCAGAAAGGGTGTGGAAATTCATAAAAGAAACAAAAGCCATCAATTGTTCAGCACAATGTCCTGTGACAGCTTAATACCTGGGCGTCTTCAAAGCTATAGCGGCCAGGGTCTTTTAGGTTCTGACTGGTGCGCTCATAGCTATGTGAGTCCAGATTGATGGCATTGGGAGCTCCCTCAGCAAGAAACTCTTCCCAGATCTCCTGAGCCCGAGCTACCACCTCCTGCAGGGGGCGGGACTTCAGATCTTGCACAGCCAACCAGAACCTAAAAAGAGAACAATAACAATGTCAGCTGTATAGAAAATTTGTTGAAGAATGAAAATTCATGGGAGAAAGCTACAAATATATTTTTTTTAACAAGATACAGTTATACAGTAAAATACAGTAGTTTTTATGCAACTACTACAAAATCAATGGATTTACCACACCTTTAACTGGAACCAAAATTAAACTCGAAATCAGAATCTTATAATCATGCAAGAAGCATACTAACAAACTGGACTACATGATTCTTCCAATCAGAGGTGTAAAGTATTTGAGTAATTGTACTTCATTACTATACTGCCTTACAAAGCCAAAATGAAGTAACTATGCCAACACTGAAATTGAGAAAAATGCTTCAAAGTTTTTTGATTGTCCATCCGAATGTGGAATATAAAACAGTCTCAATCTGTTATCTCTGAATCTCAGCATAGATGAGCCAAATCCGTCCATCACAGGAAACTTCATAGTCATAGAGACCAGATTTCCATTATAGCTCAATTTTGACCAAATTATAATTGTAGTTACTTCATTTTGCCTTTGCATGGCAATATACTTAAAGGAATATTCCTGGTTCAATGCGAGTTAAAGGAGCAATATGTAACATTGACATCAAGCATTTAAAATGGGTACTGCAGTCCAAATTCAAAATACTGGAGAGAGTTGTCTCCCCTGCCCCTCTTCCCCAGACTCGAATCTCACGCAGGTTGCCAGGTTGAGGACCAGTGTTGGGTGTAATGCGTTACAAAATCAAACTTTGTCTACTGCAATCTAATTACATTTTGTGGTAACGCAGTAAAGTAACGCATTACTTTTTAAATTAAGTAATCTGATTACAGTTACAGACATGAATACGTTACTTGAATTACACATTTATTACTAAGACAACCATATTAATTAAGTAGAATGCATTTTAAAATGTATTACTTTCCTATGTTGGTACTTTTGTGTGTGTTGCTGTGTCAGCTAATGAGCATGCGCTCTAACAAAACACCATGACATTGAGGACACGTATCGAGGCAATGTCAGATGAGTGAGTGGCGTTACTATGGACGCAGCGGAGTGTAGTTGTTTATTCAAATTGAAAACGAAAGTAAAGCGTTTCAAGATTTCATGCGCTCACAATCAGTCTCAGCGAGCTTTGTGTCAGCGTGGTCCCAGCCCTGGCTGGAGGAGAGAGGCATGCAAGGCTGGGCCGCCGACAAATCCTCCTCAAATCTCTGTGCTCTACCCCGTCTTCGCACGTTTCCCTTGTGTGTCTCTCTGCAGCTGCCACGGGAGGAGAGGGGATCGGCTTCTGGTGTATATGGAAAACAGCGCACGTTCCCATCTGACATATATCGCTCACAAAGTGGAAACATTTGCGGAATGGCCTCTTGAAAAAGTCTTCGCAAAGCAAACGGCTCTTTTATGTTCTATATGTACTGTAAACAATTAAACACAGACAATGCAATAGCGTTACAGATGCACAAGTGATAAAGGATACTCAATTCGTCCAAGCACAAGCAGGGAGGTAGAAATAATCCACTCTCTGTAAAGTTGTGTAAACACACACATGCTGCACATGTATACACAGGGACATACTGTACATGCACACATACACATGCACGATGCAACACACAAGCAAACCTGTACATTCACACCGAAAAGAAACAACAAGCATTCAAATACACAATGGATTTACTATCAAAGCTGTTTGCAAATGTGTTTTAAGAAATGTTTTCAGTTCATTAGTATTCTTTTTTTGTCTTTCACACCAACTCAAACACAGGTAAACAAACATACTGTACACATACGTGCCACACACAGCTACAAAGGTTGTAGATAGCGGGGACACACACACACACACACACACACACACACACACACCTGAAGATACTACAACAGCATATTTGAGATAAGAAAGTACTAAAAGAGCTATTAGTGTCACATTTGTTCTTTTTTTTTCGCAGGTTTGATTGGTTTTAAAAAGTAAATTCAAAGTAAATAATCAGTAATCAGCAGTGGATTACTTTTTTGAAAGTAACTTACCCAACACTGTTGAGGACATGCAACAGGAACGAGCAAACTGACAATGGCAAGCGATGAGCCTCACACTGATCAAGCTGATCAGCTAAAGTATATGTCTGCAATGTTTTTCATGTGAATTTTTTATAACTCTGTCAATGTTATCTAGATGTAGTGCTGGCTTCCAAGGCTGCAGCACGCTGTGTTTGCCCACTAACTTGTTTAAAATCTGGCAACCAGGGGTGTCGAAATACTATTGGGAAATGGGCAGTGGGCCCATTTCCCAATAAAAAAAGAAACGTCCTCTCACTTTCAACTGCTTTTATTTTCAGCATAACTTAACATGTGTAAATATTTGTATGAACATTAAAAAGATTCAACATCTAAGACATAAACTGAACAAGTTTCACAGACATGTGACTAACAGAAATGGAATAATGTGTCCCTGAACAAAGGGGGGGTCAAAATCAAAAGTAACAGTCAGTATCTGGTGTGGCCACCAGCTGCATTAAGTACTGCAGTGCATCTCCTCCTCATGGACTGCACCAGATTTGCCAGTTCTTGCTGTGAGATGTTACCCCACTCTTCCACCAAGGTATTTGCAAGTTCCCAGACATTTCTGGAGGGAATGGCCCTAGCCCTCACCCTCCGATCCAACAGGTCCCAGACGTGCTCAATGGGATTGAGATCCGGGCTCTTCGCTGGCCATGGCAGAAAACTGACATTCCTGTCTTGCAGGAAATCATGCACAGAACGAGCAGTATGGCTGATGGCATTGCACACCTCCAAATCGATCCCGCTCCAGAGTACAGGCCTTGGTGTAACGCTCATTCCTTCGACGATAAACGCAAATCCAACCATCACCCCTGGTGAGACAAAACCGTGACTCATCAGTGAAGAGCACTTTTTGCCAGTCCTGTCTGGTCCAGCGAAGGTGGGTTTGTGCCTATAGGCGACGTTGTTGCCGGTGATGTCTGGTAAGGACCTGCCTTACAACAGGCCTACAAGCCCTCAGTCCAGCCTCTCTCAGCTTATTGCGGACAGTCTGAGCACTGATGGTGGGATTGTGCGTTCCTGGTGTAACTCGGGCAGTTGTTGTTGCCATCCTGTACCTGTCTCGCAGGTGTGATATTCGGATGTACCGATCCTGTGCAGGCGTTGTTACACGTGGTCTGCCACTGCGAGGACGATCAGCTGTCCTTCCTGTCACCCTGTAGCGCTGTCTTGGGCGTCTCACAGTACGGACATTGCAATTTATTGCCCTGGCCACATCTGCAGTCCTCTTGCCTCCATGCAGCATGCCTAAGGCACATTCATGCAGATGAGCAAGGACCCTGGGCATCTTTCTTTTGGTGTTTTTCAATCAGTAGAAAGGTCTCTTTAGTGTCCTAAGCCTACCGTCTGTAAGCTGTTAGTGTCTTAACGACCGTTCCACAGGTGCATGTTCATTAATTGTTTATGGTTCATTGAACAAGCATAGAAAACATTGTTTAAACACTTTACAATAAAGATCTGTAAAGTTATTTGGATTTTTACAAAATTATCTTTAAAATACAGTGTCCTGAAAAAGGGACGTTTCTTTTTTCGCTGAGTTTATATTACATATTGCTCCTTTAAGCTCAGTCAACAGCATTTATTGGCATAATGATGATTACCACAAAAAATAATTTCGACTTCTCTGTCCTTTTCTTTAAAAAAAGCAAAAATTGGAGTTACAGTAAGGCACTTACAATGGAAGTTAATGGGGCCAATTTTTGGAGAGTTTAAAGGCAGAAATGTGAAGCTTATAATTTTATAAAAGCACTTACATGAATTCTTCTGTTAAAACTCATGTATTATTTGAGCTGTAAAGTTGTTTAAATGGTAATTTTTACAGTCATTGTAGGGCTTTAGGGTTTGTTGACATTTCATCATCATTTACACAGAAAAGGTTAAGTGATTTTATCACACTAAATCATGTAAACACACATATTGTTTATGTCTTGTGTATTTTAACATTTACGGATTGGCCCCATTCACTTTCATTGTAAGTGTCTCACTGGAACCCAGATTTGTGCTTTTGTTTTTTTTTGTTTGTTTTTTTAAGAAAAGGAGGGGCAAGTCAAAACTAATTTACATTTTTTTTATCGCTGTTAATCAATAATGTCAAAAATGCTGTCGATTGAGCTTAACTTTTATTGAACCAGGAATATTCCTTTAAGCATTATTTTAGGGAATTTGCACTTTACTTGAGTACCAGTGACACTGAATCCTGGTCACAATTAAATAAATCTATCCTCTCATTAAAAATATATATTTTTGTCTGTCTAACTGAGCAAACAAGTCTAAACATGTTCCTGTGAACTTTGCATAACTTTCATTTAAAATAGTTAGTGAAATTAATTTCAATGTAAAAAAATGTCAAATGTAATTAGCCTACACTACGGTCATACGTCCTTATGAAGACACGTCTCTTCAATCACAACAATGAGTCTGTGACCTAAAGCAATGCATTTTAGTTATGTTAGAACCACTGTTGAAGGAGAACCTGACTCGAGTGAGAACACAGTTAATGAGTAGTCTATAAACAACTATATTGTCAAGTGTAAAACAATAAAATCAGCTAAGGCTAAGTTTTAATCTATAACAATTATAGGCAAAAGGCTTCTGGATATAGGTTTCAATTTAACATCTGGCTTGTTAAAAAATTAATTTTTAACATCCTTTTACTTTGGTACAATTAAATAGAATTCAACATATGTTACTCAGATATGTTTTTGGACAGATACAGCATTTAAAATTAATAAAATGTTGACACAGTACCCATATTTTAACTTGCAAATGATTTTTCAATGTAATGACAGATAAAGGAATATAAGAATACAGATAGAGAGAGATTAAGAAAAACAGTTGCCCAGTAACTCCCTCTACTCTCATTTCACACTTGCTCTGTATAGCTATACACAGTAATGTGCAAACCTTTTAGGGACTTGTGAAAAATGTTGCATAGTGAGGATTTCTTCAAAAATAGTGCCATAATTAGTTTTCATTTTTCAATTAACACCATCCAAAGTCTAGTAAACATAAAAAAAGCTAAATCAATATTTGGTGTGACCAACTTTGCCTTCAAAACAGCACCAATTGTCCTAGGTACACCTGGACACAGTTTTTCTTGGTTGTTGGCAGATATGATGTTCCAAGCTTCTTGGAGAATTCACCACAGTTCTTCTATCTATTTAGGCTGTTTCAATTGCTTAATGTAATCCCAGACTGACTCGATGTTCAGTGGGGGGCTCTATGGGGACCATGCTATCTGTTGCAGGGCTACATGTTCTTCTATTCTATTCTGTTCTAATCTATTTGCAGAAAGAATGTTTCAGTGTCTAAAATGTATATTTCCTATTGACACACTACAGCTAAAGATATAAATAACCATCTTAAGACAAATGTTTTTGCTAAACATCTTATGTGCCTAAGACTTTTGTACAGTACAGTATATCTGCCTTGCCTGCAGTATAGATGTGGTTTAGGCCCTAATGGGCCCAAGGGAGAGTCAGGCAGTCAAGAGGACACATTACTTTCACTCTCCTCACAGACTGGCAAAAATCAGACAGCCCTCACAGAGGCTATTAGATTCTTAGCTGGGGGATATGGGAGATACGAGAGAGAGAAATATGAGAGATGCATGGAGACAAGCTCCATTTTATCTCTCGCCCAGTCACTTTACGGCTCCAATGACCTGCATTATCTCTGTAGCCCCCTTCGGGGCCTCGCTGTCCTGGTTGGGCATCTCTTGGGGCCCACTCCAGCCTCATTTGCCCCATGACGCCTGAGGTTTGCAGCAACTTGTTACAATGCACCAGTGCTCAGGCTTTGGATGTGGTAATGATCATGTACTCTACCATCAGTGTATTATCACCATCACACTCTCACTCTCTCTTTCTCATCAGTGTTATAAGAGCTAAGCTTTGAGCTTTGACCTTTTGTTTGTCCTGTTCTGCTACATTTTGTGCTAGTCATTAACAGCTGAGTGGGAGGTTAAGAGAGAGGGAAGAGTAAGAAGAGGAAAATGTCACATAAGTGGAGGTGGAGATCAGGTTTATTACAGTTTAGAGTTTTTTATTTAGGGTGCTTTCACACATGGTTCGATTGCTTGGACTGAACCCAAGTTTGTTTCCTCCTGCTGCACCCACTGGTCTCTGTTCACATCATATTATTTAGGTCTGAACCGCGGTCCAATTACGTCACCAATGTGAGAACAAGTGGCGGCTGTTTACCACTGTAACTAGGTAACAACTCGAGATGACGTCACTGTGTTAAAGGATTAGTTCACCTAAAAATGAAAATTTGCTGATAATTTACTCGCCCTCAGGCCATCCAAGATGTATCTGAGTTTCCTTCTTCATCAAAACAGAATTTATGACTTTTAGGATTTCATTTCAGGCCTCCTCCTCTAAACAATGCAAGTGAATGTCCTCCATTTTTTGACGGTCCAAAATGCATATTTAGGGTGCATCAAAATAATTCACATGAAATAATTGATTATTTTGAGAAACAAAACAATACTTATATACTTTTCAACTTCAAATGTTCGCTTCCATACATCTCTGTGACGTGCGCTCATGAGAGGGATGACGTAAGCTTGTTGGTAAGGTCACGCGTCACGTGGAGGAGGAGGCAGGAAGCGCGTCATTATTTACATCCTTTTTTCATTATTATTTGGAAATGATTTTTTATTTTATTTTATATTCTTTTGAAATTGTTTTGGACTGTTTTGGTTTGTGAATGGCACTTGGTCTGTGCTCTGTGCAAGTTTCTCTTGTAAACAATGACGCGCTTTCTGCCTCCTCCTCCTCCACGTGACGCATGACCTTACCAACGAGCTTACGTCATACCTCTCATGAGCGCACATCACAGAGATGTACGGAAGCGAACATTTGAAGTGGAAAAGTATATAAGTATTGTTTTGTTTCTCAAAATAATCAATCGTTTGCATTCAGAAGAACTTTATTTGTCGACTGGAGTTGTGTGGATTATTTTGATGCACCCTAAGTATGCATTTTGGACCATCAAAATATGGAGTACATTCAGAATCAGTTTATTGCCAAGTATGCTTACACATACAAAAAATTTGTCTTGGTGACAGGAGCTTCCAGTGTACAACAATACAAAAACAATACAAAAACAGCAGCAAGACATAGATAATAATAAAAAATAAAACTAATTATACACATATGTACATACATACACACATACATACACATGGGTAGTACAAATCTAATACAATCTGTTATGTACAGTGCAAATACAAATCTGTTATGTACAGTGCAAATGTTTTGGTTTTTTTTCCAGAGGAATGAAATGGCAGAAGAGGTTGGATGTGTTGGATAAATATAAAAAAGACTAAACTGTATTGCACATAGTTATTGCTCAGTGGGGCAATTTAACTGTTCATGAGATGGATAGCCCGAGGGAAAAAACTGTTCCTGTGCCTGATGGTTCTGGTGCTCAGAGCTCTGAAGCGTCGGCCAGAAGGCAACAGTTGGAAAAGTGCCTGTGGCAGGTTGAATTTCCTCAGCTGGCGAAGGAAGTACAACCTCTACTGGGCCTTTTTCACAATGGAGTCAATGTGGGTCTCCCACTTCAGGTCCTGTGAGATGGTAGTGCCCAGGAACCTGAATGACTCCACTGCTGCCACAGTGCTGTTTAGAATGGTGAGGGGGGTCAGTGTTGGGGTGTTTCTCCTAAAGTCCACAATGATCTCCACCGTTTTGAGCGTGTTCAGCTCCAGGTTGTTTTGACTGCACCAGACAGCCAGCTGTTCAACCTCCCTTCTGTATGCAGACTCATCGTCATCTCGGATGAGGCCGATGACAGTGGTGTTGTCTGCAAACTTCAGAAGTTTGACAGAGGGGTCCTTGGCAATGCAGTCGTTGGTGTAGAGGGAGAAGATTAGTGGGGAGAGCACACATCCCTGGGGGGCACCAGTGCTGATTGTACAGGTGCTAGAAGTGAGTTTCCCCTGTCTCACAAGCTGCCTGTCCATCAGAAAGCTGGTAATCCACTGACAGATAGACATGGGAACAGAGAGTTGGTGTAATTTATTCTGGAGTATAGCTGGGATGATGGTGTTGAAAGCTGAACTGAAGTCCACAAAAAGGATCCTTGCATATGTCCCTGGTCTGTCCAGATGTTGCAGGATATGATGCAATCCTATGTTGACTGCATCATCCACAGACCTCTTTGCTCGATAAGCAAATTGAAGGGGGTCTAGAAAGGGTCAAGTGATGTTCTTCAGGTGGGCCAACACCAGTCTCTCAAATGATTTCATGACCACAGATATCAGGGCGGCAGGTCTGTAGTCATTAAGTCCTGTGATTTTTGGTTTCTTTGGGACAGGGATGATGACTGAGCATTTGAAGCAGCATGGGACTTCACACTGCTCCAGTGATCTATTGAAGATCTGTGTGAAGATGGGGGCCAGCTGGTTAGCACAGGATGGAAGACACGCTTGTGAGACGCAATCTGGGCCTGAAGGCTCCTCGTCTTTTGTTTCCGAAAGACACAGCTCACATCATCTTCACAGATCTTAAGTGCAGGTTGAGTAGCAGGAGGGGGGAGGAGGGGGGTTGCAGGAGGTGTTGGTGTTTGTGTGAAGTGAAGGTCAGAGTGGGTGTGGGGTGTGAGATTGGGCCTTTCAAATCTGCAGTAGAACACATTCAGGTCGTCAGCCAGTTGTTGGTTCCCTACAGGGTTGAGGGTAGGAGTACTGTAATTTGTGAGTTGTTTCATGCCACTCCACACTGATGCAGGGTTGTTAGCTGAAAACTTGTTTTTCAGCTTCTCAGAGTATCTTCTTTTAGCCACTCTGATTTCCCTGTTCAGTGTGTTCCTGGCCTGATTGTACAAGACTTTATCCCCACCCCTGTAAGCATCCTCTTTGGCCCGAGCTCTGCAGTAAACCACGGTTTGTCATTGTTGAACTTTAAATAAGTCCTAGTAGGGATGCACATATCCTCACAGAAACTGATATATGATGTAACAGTATCTGTGAGCTCGTCCATGTCTGTGGCTGCAGCCTCAAAAACACTCCAATCTGTGCAATCGAAGCAGGCTTGTAGTTCCCGCTCTGCTTCATTGGTCCATCTCTTTACAGTCCTTACTACTGGCTTGGTTGATTTTAATTTCTGCCTGTAGGTTGGAAGAAGATGAACCAGACAGTGATCAGAGAGTCCCAAAGCTGCTTTAGGGACAGAGCGATATGCATCCTTTATTGTTGTGTAGCAATGATCCAGTATGTTCCTGTCTCTGGTGGGGCATGTGATGTGCTGTTTGTATTTGGGCAGTTCACGTGTGAGATTTGCTTTGTTAAAATCCCGAAGAATAATAATAACTGAGTCCAGTTATTGTTGTTCCGTGTCTGTGATTTGATCAGCCAGCTGTTGCATTCAAACATGCTTTTGGCGCGATATACACACTCACCAGAATA